>NC_045435.1:190806888-190808840 GCF_002776525.5 Piliocolobus tephrosceles | reverse complement strand
GCCGTGCTTGACAAGTCGTGGAGTGCCGGCTCCTGACTGGGGTCCTGTTACAGTCACTGCCTTGCAAGCATAGTGCCTTGTGCTGTGCTTAACCTGCGCCATGGAAACCCTTGGGAATATGCCTGTACATATGAGGAGAACAGAAATCTGAAAAGATAACATTTCTGGGCACTAGGATTAAGGTGCTTTTCATTTTCATCTATATTTCTGTATTTTCCACATTGAATATTACTTTTATAATAAGATAATAAATGCTATACGTTTTTAGTCACACCCCTTCTCCCCAGTTGCAGGTAAGTGTCAGCCTGGCCAGCTTACAGCTCCTAGCTGGCCAGGGCTGATGTCACCCATAAGAGCACATTATCCAGGCTGAGTTGGCTCTGGGTCTTCAACTTTCCCTGCGGATGCCCCAGTTCTCCAAATAAAAGCGATCTAATAATGGCAGGTCCAGACCCTGCTTTCATTTCTCAGATACTGTCATCTTCTGTATATATATTATATATAAAGTCCACCTTACAAATGATGATGGCGCAGGCTACTTGAAGAGACTTGTTCTTCTATGTATGTCAAACCAGACAGACTGCAGCCTCTCCTTCAGCAGCATTTCATCAAGTCAGAGCCTGACACGTTGGTTCACAGCCCCAGCCTAGAGCACACCAGGAGTTTGCAGGTTAAGGTAGTAAGTGCAGCTGTGACTTGGCACCTGCTTTGACTAGAGGCCAAACCTCTGCTAATTTTAACACTTTCTGGCTGGTCTTAATATGGGAGGCCCAGGGGCTGGGCTAAATCTGGAGGTTGGCAGGGAGCAGAAATTTCCAAGCAAGCAGGTGGTGTAGTGGAGACAGCCTCACACCGGAGACAGAGGCCTGGCTTTGAGTCCACATCCTGCCCGCACTACCTGGCCATCTCGGACAGGCAAGGCCACCTCTTTCCCTAGTTCTAGACACTGGTAAGGCTCCTTAAAGGAGTGCGGAAGGAGGAAAAGATGTGTAAAGGCTTGGTAAGCTGTGAAATGATACAGACGTAAGGGAATTCTAACCATTATTACTTAGAATATTCTTTTTAAATAACAAATTACAGCCATTTTGGAGCTCATGAAATGTGTTGGTAGCATCTCCGTAACCCCATGGATGGAGAGATGTATAATTGTGAGCTGTCCAATTTTAGCTGCATCACTCCGCAGAAGCCAGTAGGTCGGGGGCTACCTCAGCTCACAGTGAACCTGTCAGGAGTCCACAGGTAACTTGCCGGGTGTGTGCAGGAGGTGGGGGCAGGGCTGCCTGAGCTCAAAGCTAACCTGTCACGAGTCCTCGGATAAACCTTTTCTGGGCCTCAGTTTCTTCATCTGTAAAAACAAGGAGCTAAGGCACTGAACCAGATCCCTGGGCAGTATCCCTGCCCCCAGCCGTTTGGGGAAACACGTTTCAAATGCATCCATGGGGGTTCACAGGTGGGTACAGAAGAGTCCAGATCAGATGTGAAACTGCCAGACCTCAGCTCATCCTTCACCCACTTAGGATTCATGACATGACCATGCAGACTAAAACTCTCTCAAAATACACGTTACACACGTCCCTCCTCCCGCATTCTCCGTAGGCACAGTGAAGGATGCAGACCAACTCCGGAGGTGCATTTAAAATCCAGAGAGAGGCTGGGCGCGGTGGCTCAAGCCTGTAATCCCAGCACTTTGGGAGGCCGAGATGGGTAGATCACGAGGTCAGGAGATCGAGACCATCCTGGCTAACACGGTGAAACCCCGTCTCTACTAAAAAATACAAAAAAAAAAAAAAACTAGCCGGGCGAGGTGGCGGCACCTGTAGTCCCAGCTACTCAGGAGGCTGAGGCAGGAGAATGGCGGGAACCCGGGAGGCGGAGCTTGCAGCGAGCTGAGACCCGGCCACTGCGCTCCAGCCTGGGTGACAGAGCAAGACTCCGTCTCAAAAAAAAAAAAA
>NC_045435.1:190753850-190806788 GCF_002776525.5 Piliocolobus tephrosceles | reverse complement strand
CCCACCGATCTCACCTTGGGAAGTGCCCAGTCTTCAGCCAGGGAGACAAGGTTGAGCTGCCCTGCAGGGCATGTTGCCCGGACTAGCCAGCCACTCCCCAAGGAGCTTGCAAAGAACAAAACACCTTCTAGAATGAAGAGAAGGCCGGTTTAATTGAGGCTGGCTCAGCTCAGAGCATCTCCAGGGGCACCCCCATTCTGAGGGGGAAGAGGGGTCCCACCACGCAGACACACTCAGCAGCCTCGCCGAAGGCCACTCATCCGTGGAGCCTCCGAGCCGGAGGGGCCTTTGCACATCTCCAAAGGGCTGCCCGCGTCTCCAGCCTCCCTTCCTGAAATGCAGGGCTTTGCTCCAGCCGGCACCTCAGCCGCCTGCCCGCTGCCGCTCAGGCCTGTGCAGGACCACGTGAGCATGGAGCCTGCGGACCTTCCCAGCCGCCTTGGGGAGCGAGACAACGTTCCCCCGCACTTCAGGGCCCACGCTGGCCACTGTTTTCTGCAGGGGCCTCTTGCTTCGTTTTTCATTCCCTTTTATTCCCACAGTCCTCTCCCATCCCCCAAGCAGCCAACCATTCCAATGGGCTCACTGTGCACTGAAGGGTACCCGGGACCACACGCCCACCCCGGTAACTGCCTGAGCATCCCTGTCCTTGTTCTTTCCAGACCTGATGAGAATTTGTGTTGCATATCCAGGAACAAAACCTCCAGATCATAAGCTCTGCAGATACTTCATTTTTGACTAGGTGGTGCAAGCTACTCCCCCGAGACCTGGCCCCACCCCTACGGTCACCGGCATGAGCCCCACTTTCTCTCCACCACGGTGCTCTTGTTCATGTGTCTCTCTGCATTGACACGTTGTGATCCGAGATACACTGGAGTCCTCCAGCGCGTGGCCCGCGTCAGAGCTGCCCCCGCATGAGTGGCATACGCCGCCGTGGAAGGAGGCTGGACAGGGAGGCGGGGGCCCTGGCTTCTGGCCTGTCCTCACCGCATGACTGCGGCCAGCGGGCGCACCTCTATGAGTAGGGGGGAATTTAACCAGCTCCTGATCTGGCCGCCTTCCCAGGACTGCTGTGAGTAGCAGGTGAGATAACTCATAGCAAAGAACTTTCGAGTCCCTAGACATACCCCCCGCCCTCACACCCCAGCCCGACCCAGTGCCGCAGGGAGCTGCCAGGGCAGACACAGCCATGGCTGAGCTTCCTCAGAGCCCTGTGGTGTGCTGACGTCCTGCCAGGGGAGTGCCATGGCCATCCGACGCCACTCTAGAGCCGTCTCATGGATGGAGCCAGGCGTTCGTCCATTAAGCCTCAACCAATCCCACACAGAACCCCAGAACTAGGGTGGCCGTGGGGTGAAGGCCAGGAGTGGGGCCCTCAACCCTCACCCATCCCGTCACTGGGCACCGCCACCTTCTCAGGAAAAGCCCCTCTCCCTCACCTCAGGCAAAACCAGGAAGCTCTTCTGCCTACCCAGCCCGGCCCTGGCACTTCCCAAGGCCCAGAATGGCTTGACACAGGCACAAGCCCGAGGGCTGAGAGTGCCTGCTGGGTGTGTGTGAATTTCTGTGCTCGCAAGGCATGTTGTCAGGGAGGCGCATAATCAATCCTCTTCTGTGTGAGCGACAGAGCCACACGACCAGCTGTAATCTTCCAAGGCCAGGTGGGCACATGCACTGAAAAGTGCCTGGTTATGGTCATGGGCAGGTGGCTTCAGGGTAAGCTTAGATCCATGTCATCCTGTCCCTCCTTTTAGGAAAATTCACCTTCTCTCCAAACCAAGAAGCCACGGCAGCCTCTTCCCTTCCAGCCTCTTTCCCCAGCTCAGCCTCCTTCCCCAGGGGCCCCAGGATCCACCTGCCCCACAGGCCTTGAAACTCCCCAGCGGGGGCTCCCCCTGTCTCCCTGGCACCCAGACCCCTTGTACTACAGTCCCACACCACTGCTGCCTCTCCCTGCTGGGTTTCTGCTGTTCCTAGGACACAGACCAGGAGATGGAGATTCACGAGCAGGAGGCTTCCTGGAAGTGCTCTGTGGGAGGGGAGGGAACAGGATCGGGCAGGGAGATGTTGAACTCCGAGGCAGTCACAACAAAGGCCTCAGCCAGTCCCACGCAGAGCTCCAGGGCCAGGGTGGCCTCGCACAGAAGCCCTGGGTTGATGCCCAGCAGTGGGGCCTTCAACCCTCACCTGTCCCACCACTGGGCATGGGCTACCCCAGATAAGGGCATTGCCTTAGGCAAGGCAGCTCTCTTCAGCCAGGGTCACTCCTGGGGACTCTGCTCCCTGCCATCAGCGTCCAACACTTGTGGGGGAACAAGGCTTCCGTCCTGAAGCAGGGTCTGATGGCACAGCAGCGCCCCTCCCAGAGCCCTGCCCCTGCAGCCCCGACGGCCCACAGCGCGCCCTCCTGCAGCTCCCGCCCTGGCTGCCCTCCAGTCTACTCTTGGTTCTTTCTCCTCAAAGGCTTTCAGCTCTGGGCATGTCCTGCCTCCACTCTGCCCTCTTCCAGGCTCCCTGGCACCCTTCCCTGGGTGAGAGCGCAGGCCAGCCACCTCTCCGTGGTGACACTGCCCACACTGTCCCAGTCCAGCGTGCCCCAGTGGCGCTAGCCGGTCCCAATGGCAACGCCAGGGAGGGTCACCTGCTGTTTGTAGGGAATAAGACCAGACCCTATTCTTCCATCCGTTCCCTCCATGCATGGATCCTGGCAGGGCCCAGTGGCCCACAGGGGATCTGTGAGTGGCCCTGGGTACACCAACAGGCTGTAGGGCTGCAGCTCGGCAGGAGGAGGCAGGACCTCAGCCACCTTCCGGACAGGTGAGGAGCTCTCCAAAGGTGAAGAGCCCTGCAGGCCCAGAGGCAGCAGCTTTCCCCCTTACCAGGGCTGATGCCAAAGTGGTGAGCCCCCATCGGGGTGAGGCCACTGGTTATCATGCGCAGGGGGCAGTCAGAACTCCATGAAAAGAATACGGGCTTTCAGGAGGGGATACAAGTTAGTATCTGTGACTCTGTTCATTTGCACCTGTTATAGGTTTTTTTTGTTTTGTTTTGCTTTTTTGAGACAGAGTCTTGCTCTGTCACCCAGGCTGGAGTGCAGTGGCCCGATCTCGGCTGACCAAGCCCCTGCATGGGCTAGATTCTAGGTCACAGCGGTGAAGAGGGCAAGTCAGTCCTCATCCTGACAGAACTTCCCACGCAGTGAGTCTGTCTCACCGCTGCGGGTAGGTGCCCCAAGAGGAGTCCCCACGGATCCACACTGAGGGTGACGGATGCCTCCTAGACTTCGTGATGCGTGCTCTGCTCCAGGTGAGAAAGCACGGCTCTGTGGCCTTTAGGAACATACTTGGCCTCTCAGCCTCTCTGTGGCACATGCTCGAGTCCCAACTCTACACAGGGAGCTACGCTTTTCTGGGAATGAGGCTATGACCTGAACCCTAGAGAGGAAATATGGGCTCTGTTCCATCCAGGCTGTGGGTGGACTCTGCCCCTAGGATTATTATCCTCGCCCTGTCACAGACTTGCTGTGTGACCCAGACCCACCTCTAGCCCTCACTTGCCTCCTTTGTAGCAGAAACGGGTTGTGCCAGAGTCTATACTTCAAGGCCTAGGTGGAGACAAAGCTTTAAAAGCAAAGTGAGCATCCTGACGTTCTAGGGAGTCGTCCCGCGTGGAAAAGGGGAGGGGTCCGGGCACAGTTTGGATGAGACGGGACGGGGCCTTCTCAGGCCGGGGCTCCTGGCCCATGACTCGCAGGCTTCTAGACCTGCCAGGGATTGAAGCCTTTGGTTGGAATCTCTTGGTATCAAAAGACAAGAAAGTGGGCATTGCACGGAGTGCAGAGAGCGCCTCCGGACTCAGGCCTGTGTGGACAAGCCGTCGTGGGAAGAGCTAACTTTGAGTCTGTCTTTCCAGCCTATGACGCGTGGGGACGAAGGAAGGGATGGCCCAGGCTCTGCGCCTGTGCCCAGAGCCTCCCGCGGCTCTGCTGGAGCACCTGCCCTGCTCCTCACCACTTTCTTCCTTCCGCCTCTGCTCCTCTGTGAGGACTGAGCTCTAGGGAGAGGAAGCCTCCCTGCCCCTCAGCTGGAGCTGGGTGACCCTCCTGTCACCTGCGACACCCTGAGCCTCCCTCTGCAAGTTGGTGACAATTTTTCTTGTCTAGAGCTTCTTGTAAGAAAAAGCTGTGATTCTGAGCAAGGAGCTGTGGGTCCCCAGGTGGCTGAAGGAGGCGGGGGCCGGGGACAGATGCCGGAGCCTCTGTCTAGGAGCAGCCTGTGTTTTCTGGCATGGCCTGTGGAAGGAAGCAGAAGTCCAGGGCCCTTTTGACAGGAGGCCGTGCGGCTGGATGACGGGGAGAGGAGAAAGGTGCTTAGGGCCTGTTCCACAGAAGGAGTCCTGAGTGGGAGGCTGAGAGTTCCAGAGATGGTGACGCTTGTGACCGGGGGTACGGAGAGGACCCTCACGGTTGTGACCAGGGGTACGGAGAGGACCCTCGCGGTTGTGACCGGAGTTATAAATGGGACCCTAGCGCTTGTGACTGGGCTTACGAAGAGGACCCTCACGCTTGTGACCGGGGGTACGAAGAGGACCCTCGCGGTTGTGACCAGGGGTACGGAGAGGACCCTCGCACTTGCGACCGGGGTTAAGGAGAGGACCCTCGCGCTTGTGACCGGGGTTATGAATAGGACCCTCGCTCTTTTCCAAGGCACACAGATACAGATGGACGTTTTAAATTTCACTTTGCTGGACTCCATGTCGCTGGATGCCACAAGAGGCTGATGCGGGTCCCAGGGGCTGGCGTTTGAACAGGTTGCACCTCTAGTTGCACAGGCAGCACCGTGCTCCCACCCCCTCCTGCATCCCACTGTGCCTCTGGTCTCTGCACCCCTGGGAGGCAGGAGCTCTGGCATCTTCGTGCTCCCTGCACCTGACTCCACTGACTCCACTGACTCCACTGCCAGGCACACGGTGGGCCCCCATTAACTCTCTGCTACTTGCCTGGCAATAACTGAAAATCATCTCCTTCCTCAGTACAGGAGAGAAATGGAAGCGACGGATTCAGGGGACAGGAGGGCAGAGTGAGTGGAGACAGGCCCAGGGCTGCCCAGCCCCCAGGATTCCAGAGGGGGCCACAGGAGGAAAGTACGGGAGAGTGCCAGGCACTTGGGAGGACTTGGCATCAGGGCAGACTGAGGGGTGGAGGCTCAGAAATGAACACTCCTGGCAGGAGAGGCCCCTCTGTGCCTCCACTGAATTAATATCCTGTGTTTACATTTGTCCTGTTCTCCAGCTTAATAGATTCCTGGGACATGACAGTCTCTGCAGCAATTATTTTGCCATAAAATTCTCTTTATCTGGCCGGGTGCAGTGGCTCGTGCCTGTAATCCCAGCACTTTGGGAGGCCGAGGCAGGTGGATCATGAGGTCAGGAGTTCAAGACCAGCCTGGCCAATATACTGAAACCCTGTCTCTACTAAAAATACAAAAAAAAATTAGCTGGGCATGGTGGTGGGCACCTATAGTCCCAGCTACTTGGGAGGCTGAGGCAGGAGAATCGCTTGAACCCAGGAGGCAGAGGTTGCAGTGAGCCGAGATCATGCTGTTGCACTCCAGCCTGGGTGACAGAACGAGACTCCATCTCAAAAAAAAAAAAATTCCCTTTATCTCACTGGGGACACCTTCAAATGTTCTATTACCCCTGATCCGCAGAGCCCAGCTGGATGGTCCTGAAGGGCAGGCAGACAGGGCAGGAGACGCTTAGAGAAGGAGTGAGCGCTGTGTCCCTGGGGGTGTGCAAGCAGAGGCCATGCGAGCTCGCGAGGAAAGGAAATGGGATGAAAATTGAGCAATAGACGAGGGCTTGCGGGGCCTGACCTGGGTGTGCTGAGAGTCCTGGGATTCTAGACTTCCAAGCCCATGTCCCTCCTGGTCTCCACAACTAACTCCATTGAGAAACAGTGACTCTGCTCCTGAGCACGTTCAGGTCCCAGCTTCAGAGGCTGGGCCTGCTTCCAGGAAGGAGAGGACCCTCTGAACCCCGGCAGGACTGGGGCCTTACGAAAATCACCACACTCATCATTCTCCCTTTTCCCCTTTCCACATGGCAATCTCAATGTCCTGAAAAAGCACCACAGAAAGCCGCCCTGAGCATCCCAAAGACACACAGAGACACGGGAGAGGGGGCGGTGCCTTGGGGAAGGGGCACCCACGGCACCTGTCCTGAAGCCGATGCGAAAACATGGCTTTGTGGAAACGCTGGCACCCAGGAAGGGCCCTCTTGGTTTGATTTGTGTGCTGGACAGTTTCCAGATCGAACCACACATTCATGGTTGGGCTAAAACCCTGAGAAGGGAAGGGGATTAATAAAAGGAGCCTTAGGAAGCAAAACACAGCATCCTTTTTTTAAAACTGCAGCCAACATTTTTAAAAAGGAAGACTGACGGCCTTACCTAAATACTGAAGGAACTGTCCTGACCCAGCTGAGATAACACTGACCTGTGCCAGAAGGTGCTGTGATTTCTTTTTCTAAACACACACACAGACACACACACAGAGGCTGGGTGCAGTGGCTCATGCCTGTAATCCTAGTACTTTGGGGTGCCAAGGTGGGAAAATAGCTTGAGCCCAGGATTTCAAGACCATCCTGGGCAAGATAGCAATACCCATATTTACAAAAAGTAAAAAAAAATTAGCCAGGTGTGGTGGCGCCTGTAGCCCCAACTACTCAAGAGGTGGAGGTAGGAGGATCCCTCGAGTCCAGGACTTTGAGGCAGTAGTGAGCTGTGACGGTGCCACTGCACTCCAGCCTGCACAACAGAGCAAGCTTTGTCTCTGAAATAATGATTTTAAAAAGATGCCATCAGTAAGCGCTGCAGCCCTCTTGACTCTAACTGAGTCAGCATAATCCGTGGAGTCCTGGGTCATGATCTAGCTCCACGTGGGTTCAGGTTGCAGAGCCTGGGCCACCTCGCTGCTCGGCCAGGGCCTGTGCCTCAGACACGGAGTGCTTGCCTGCCGTAGAGCTGCTACTCTCCTGCTTCTTGCTGTGCAGATGGCAGTGGGACTTTCACTCTGAAATAAGGTTATTAATTTCAGGTGCCCTTTCTCCTGGAGTCCTCCTTTCACGCCCAGGTTCCCTTGGGGCAAGTGGGGGTTGGGGGGAAAGTGGTAAAGACGGAAGCAACTCTCCTGCCCTTCACGAGTCCACAGGCCCTTGCGGTTCACAAATAGGCACTTACGAAGGGTCTTCACTTTCATTTCACGAGGTTCGTTTCACCTTACAACCGTGTGCCCACCCACCCCAGATGGAAAGGAAGGAAACTATTATCCCCATTGTGCATGTAGGGGAAACTGAGGCTCGCAGGTAAAGTTACTTACACTTGCCTAGCTTGCAAGTGGTAAAGCTGGCACTAGAGCAACAGACTCATGGCTTCCAACTATTCTATCATTCAGGAAGTATTTATTCTTCCTGAATGACACTGTGTCTCCAATACTGTTCTAGGTGCTGGAGATACAGCAGGGATCAAGGCGGACATGGTCCTGACCTCGGGGGCTTATCTTCTAGTGGGAAGAGATGGATAACAAATAAGTAAGCAAGCTTAAAAGTGAGAGGAAGGGGGCCGGGCACGGTGGCTCACGCCTGTAATCCCAGCACTTTGGGAGGCCGAGGTGGGCAGATCAACTGAGGTCAGGAGTTTAAGACCAGCCTGGCCAACATGGCAAAACTGTCTCTGCTAAAAATACAAAAATTAGCTGTGCGTGGTGGCGGGTGCCTGTAATCTCAGCTACTCGGGAGGCTGAGGCAGGAGAATCGCTTGAACCAGGAGGTGGAGGTTTCAGTCAGCCGAGATCACGGCCCCTTGCACTCCAGCCTAGGTGACAGAACAAAATTCTGTCTCAAAAAAAAAAAAAAAAAATGAAGGAGGCAGCCATGTGAGGTCTAGGGGAGAGGATTCCAGGCGGTGGGAACAGCGAGAACAAAGGCACAAGGAAGGAAACAGTTGGACCTGCTGGAGGGACGGCCAGAAGACCATGGTAACCCAGGCGTAGGGAGGAGAGCAGGCACAGGAAGTGAGGTCAGAGACAGGCGGTGGGTCACGGAGGGCCTCATTGCCACAGGAAGGAGTTGGGTCTTTTCCAAGTGTGATGGGAAGCCGGGAAGCCACTGGAGAGTTTGAAGCAGGGAAGTGACATTTGTGGTCATTGTACAGAGTAGGCTGGAGGGGGCAAGAGTGTCAGGAGAAAGCCCAGGGAGGGGGTGATAAAATAGTTTAAGCAAAAGGTGATGGAGGCTTGGGTTGGTGATTGATTGAGGTGGACAAAATGAAGAAGCAGGAAGTGTGTGAAGTGGGGGCATCCAGGCCTTGCTGAGGGATAGGGCTGTAGGCGGGCTGGGGATGAGCAGAAGAGGGGAGTCCAAACTTCCGCCAGTGGTTGTGGCTTGAGGAATTTGGGGAATGCTTTTACTGAGATAGAGAAGACGTGGACAGAAGCCATTTGGGGTGAAAGGGAAGAAACCAAGTGTCCTGTTGGTGACAAACTTGAGGTGTCTATTCAACAACAAAATATAGACCTCAAACAGGCTGCTGGCATTCAGGGGACGGTCCAGGAGAGGGGTTGGCTATGGGCTATACAGATGTATCTGGGTGTCAGTTGTATGGTTTCAAGATGATTACGTGAGGGACACATTGCCTTCCATTCTCTTGAAAATCACCCCCAAAATAAAAGAGAAAAAAACCCTAAAATAAAACTCCAGTCTGATGAAATGGGAAGATATTTATGACCCCAAATCACAATAGGTGAAGACAAGAGGTAGACAGAGGAATGAGGAATGACTTGGCAAAGAGGAGAAAGCCCCCATGTAGGTGCCTGCAAGGCACAACGTGCCCACAGAAAGGAAGCTGAGTCACCTTACAGAAGCCGGGAAGGAAGGGGAGTGGGAGGCACAAGCTGGGAAGAGTGGGAATGAGGCCTGGGAAATGGGGGCCGGCAACAGGGGAGGGGGCGGGGAGCACTGAAAATCTGGCTAAGAAGCAGTCCCCGTGAGGTCCCCACCGATGAGCACCCTCTCCCCAATCCTGCAGGAGATTGGAACTTTATTCTCTGGAGAAAATGCACCAGGAGGCCCCGAGAATGGGGGTGGGGAGGGCAGTAGTGAAGCCCTGACTAAAAACAACAACCTGAGCGAGGGTCTGCACACTGACTGGAGGCCCGACCCAGCCCCTTCCCTGTCCAGCTCTTGGACCCAGCAGCTGGGCTTCTGTCTTGGAGCAGGCAATTGGAGGAGATGCCTTCTATTCTCTGGAGAAACTGAACTGCCCAGAAAATACCTGTAGCTACGACATTTCAGGGTCCTAAATGGAAATATCAACTGACGACCTGAGCACCCTGCAAGGAAGCCCACCCGTCTCCTAATCCCACCTGTGCAGCCAGTTTCCTGCTTGCATTTGGACACAAGGGCACAGATAAAGTCCAGCAGATATCGGAGGAGAGCCTCTGACACAAAAGATAGAGATCAAAGCACACAATCAGAGAAAAAGAAAACGTCAAAATAAGTTAGAATATCCTCAAAAGATGAGGAGGTACTGCATCTGTGAAACACAAAGAAGGGCTACACAAAAAGAAACACCCAGGACTAATCAAATGTTCTCGGCAATTAAAAATGATAGATAAAATTTAAAAATTCAGCCGGGCATGGTGTCTCACGCCTGTGATCCCAGCACTTTGGGAGGCCGAGGTGGGCGGATCACGAGGTCAGGAGATGGAGACCATCCTGGCTAACATGGTGAAACCCCGTCTCTACTAAAAATACAAAAAAGTAGCTGGGCATGGTGGCGGGCACCTGTAGTCCCAGCTACTCGAGTGGCTGAGTCAGGAGAATGGTGTGAACCCGGGAGGCGGAGCTTGCAGTGAGCCAAGATCATGCCACTGCACTCCAGCCTGGGCTACAGAGCAAGACTCCATCTCAAAAAAAAAAAAACAAAAAAAATTCAATAACATGGTTTAACAGTGAATTAGAGGAATTCTGTAAGAAAGGAGAGGGGAAAAGACAAAAGTGAAAAATAGGGGAAAAATATATTTTCAGAAATAAGAAGTTTTAACATCTGCCCAGTATAAGTTCTAAGTAATTTGGAGGATAGTACCAAAGAAATCATGTAAGAAAAGTTGCTAGAACTGGAAGACAAAAAAGCTCAGTAAAAGAAGGTAAAAAGGCTGACCTCAATGCAATCAATGTGAAAATTAAGAATATCAGACAGAAAGAGAAAATCCTAGAAACTCCAGTCAAGTGTGAGATAAGAATGAAGACACTTACAGCACACAAATTCTTGGAACATTTGCCTCCCATTTATCCTTTCTCAGAAAGTTTCAGGAGGAAAGCGTCACCACTGCGAGGAAGTAAACCAAGAAAAAAGAATGCACAGGATCCAGGAAGCAGGGGGCTAACGGAGCCGGGAATTGAAGGGAAGGCTTGGCTGTGCAGCAGCTGGGAGAGTGGCAGTGCAGACGGGAGCGGGAGGTCGGAGGGGTGTGGAGGGAAGTGGAACTGACAAAGTAGTGATATACTTGACCATGCGAATAACTATACTGACAGGCCTTAGAGGGTGTAGGGAGAGCTAGCCAGAGAGTAAAACAGCGATAACAACAACAACAACAACAAACCAAGCAAATAAAATAACTGACTCCAGAAAAAAAGGTTTAAAGCAAGAATATGCATTTGCCGGGCCCATCAATGAAAATATTAACTTAATCCTATCAATGAAATACTACTACAGATTTTTTTTTCTTTAAACTCGAAGTGCAAGGAGGGAAAGTGATGATGTAAAATATCTCAAATCATTATTTATTATAATAAGAAGTTAACAGATAATATATTAAATTGAGGCTGGGCACGGTGGCTCACGCCTGTAATCCCAGCACCTTGGGAGGCGGAGGCAGGCAGATCCCTTGAGGCCAGGAGTTTGAGACCTGCCTGGCCAACATGGCAAAACCCCGTCTGTACTAAAAATACAAAAATTGGCCGGGCGTGGTGGTATTCACCTGTAATCCCAGCTACTTGGGAGGCTGAGGCAGAGAATCAATTGAACCTGGGAGGCAGAGGCTATAGTGAGCCAAGATCATGCCACTGCACTCCAGCCTGGGCAACAGAGCAAGACTCCATCTAATATATATATATATATATATATATATATATATGTATACACACACGTTTATATAAAATTGATTGTAAAAGGGTAGCAAGCGATGCATACTGTTCAGAAATATGGAGATAAATAGGTAAATCCTGGAAGGAAACACACGAAAAGAGATTGTTTCTGAAGAGGGGTGGGGAGGATAGATAAGATACTGCTGCTTTTTTAAAATAAGCTTTTTAGCACTGTTTGGGTTTTTAAAAAATTATTTCTATGTGACACTTAGACAAAAAATAAGAAAGCACTGATACATGACATTTAGAGCCTCTGGACTAATTGAAATCCTTAAGAAGAGAGTGTAAATAGTGAGAAGAGGGCCGAGGACCGAACTCTGAACACTCCAACATTCAGACACTGAGCTGAAAAGGAGGAGGAATTAGCAAAGGAGACTGAAGTAAGAGGGGAGCAAGAAAGTGAGGGAGCCAGAAGAACCGAGAGAAGAAAGTGGCTCAAGAAGAAGGGGGTGCTTAACTGAATACTGTTGACCCTGGAAAGCAAAATAGGACTGAAATTATTCAGGGTACATGAATGCAATAGAATTAAAGATGTCATGAACTGAAGATAAATCTGTATGATTACCTCCATAGATGTAGAAAAGGCTTTCAGAAAAGTCAACATCCCTTCACGTCAGAAACTCACAATAAACTAGGTATTGAAGGAACATACCTCAAAGTAATAAGCCATCTATGTGACAGACTCACAGCCAACATCATACTGAACGGGGAAAAGCTGGAAGCATTTCCCTTGAAAACCTGCAGAAGACAAGGATGCCCTCTCCTACCTCTCTTATTCAACATATTGAAAGTCCTGGCCAGGGCAATCAGGCATGAGAAAGAAATAAAGAGCATCCAAATAGGAAAAGGGGAAGTCAAACCAAACCTGTTTGCAGATAACATGATTCCACATCTAGAAAACCTTATAGTCTCAGCCCAAAAGCTCATTCCACTGATAAACAACGTCAGCAAAGTTTCAGGATAAAAAATGAACGTACGAAAATCACGAGCATTCCTATATAGCCACAACAGTCAGGCCGAGAGCCAAGTGAGAAAGGCAATCCCATTCACAATTGACACAAAAAGAATAAAATACCTAGGAATACAGCCAACCAGGGAGGTGAAAAATCTCTACAACGAGAATTACAAAACACTGCTCAAAGAAATCAGAGATGACACAAACAAATGGAAACACATCTTATGTTCATGAATAGAAAGAATCACTATCATTAAAATGGCCATACTTCCCAAAACGATTTGTAGATTCAATGCTATTCTTATCAAACTACCAACAACATTCTTCACGGGACTAGAAAAAAGTATTTTAAAATTCATATGGAACCAAAAAAAGGGCCTGAATAGTTAAGGCAATCCTAAGCAAAGAGAACAAAGCTGGAGACATCACATTACCCAACTTCAAACTATGCTACAGGGCTACAGTCACCAAAACAGCATACTACTGGTACAAAAACAGACACAGACCAATGGAATAGAACAGAGAGCCCAGAAATAAGGCCACACATTTACAACCATCTGATCTTCAACAAAGCTGACAAAAACAAGCAATGGGAAAAGAACTCCCTATTCACTAAATGGTACTGGGATAACTGGCTAGCCATATGCAGAAGACTGAAACTGGACCCCTCCCTTATACCATATACAAAATTCAGCTCAAGATGGATTAAAGACTTAAATGTAAAACCCCAAACTATAAAAACCCTAGGAGACAACCGAGGCAATACCATCCTGGACATAGGAACAGGCAAAGATTTCATGGCGAAGATGCCAAAAGCAATCACAACAAAACAAAAATTGACAAATGGGATCTAGTTAAATTTAAGAGCTTCTGCACAGCAAAAGAAACTATCAACAGAGTAAACAGATAGTTTACAGAATGAAAGAAAATGTTTGCAAACTATGCATCTGACAAAGGTCTAATATCCAGCATCTATAAGGAACTTAAATGAATTTACAAGAAAAGCACAAACAAAAAAGTGGGCCAACGAGCACTTCAAAAAAGTTCAACATCACTGATCGTTAGAGAAACGCAAATCAAAACCACAGTGAGATACCATCTCACAGCAGTCAGAATGGCTATTATTAAAAAGTCAAAAAAGAACAGATGCTAGCAAGGCTGTGGAGAAAAGAGGACTTTTATACACTGTTGATGGGAGTGTAAAGTAATTCAACCATTGTGGAAAGCAGGGTGATGATTCTTCCAAGTGCTAAAGCAAGCTTCCATTTGACCCAGCAATCCCAATACTGGGTATATACCCAGAGGAACAGAAATCATTCTATTTTAAAGACACATGCACCTGACTGTTCATTGCAGCACTATTCACAATAGCCAAGACATAGAACCAATCTAAACGCCCATCAGTGACAGATTGGATAAAGCAAACGTGGCACATATACACCATGGAATACTATGCAGCCAAAAAAACAAAAACAAAAACAGAAGAATGAAACATCTTTTGCAGAAACATGGATGGAGCTGGAGGCCATTATTCTTAGCAAACTAATGCAGGAACAGAAAACTAAATACCGCGTGTTCTCACTTACAAGTGGGAACTAAATGATGAGAACACATGGACACAAAGGGAACAACGGACACTGGGGTCTACTTGAGGGTGGCGGGTGGGAGGAGGGAGAGGAGCAGAAAAGATAACTGTTCGATACTAGGCTTAGTACCTGGGTGATGAACTGATCTGTACAGCAAACCCCCGTGACATGAGTCTATATAACAAACCTGCACATGTTCCCCGGAACCTCAAATAAAAGTGTTTAAAAAAGAATTAAAGATTATTTTAAACTGTGTGCTTCAGACATAGCTGAGTCCGGCTGGTCTCTTTCCCTAGGATAGATTTATAGGAGTTGACTGTCATTATTTCACTGTGATCCCCTTTCAATTCCTGCTTCCAGTACAGAACGACTTCTTCGTTTGTGTTCCAAATACACCTGGATCTGGAGCCACCTTATACTGGGAAAGCTGATTATTAATTTTTCAAGAATTCTGTGATCTAGTCGTTCAAAACAACCATTATTAAAAATTAAATTGGCTGGTTGCGGTGGCTCATGCCTGTAATCCCAGCACTTTGGGAGGTCAAGGCGGGCGGATCACAAGGTCAGGAGTTCGAGACGAGCCTGGCCAATATGGTGAAACCTCGTCTCTACTAAAAATACAAAAATTAGCCAGACATGATGGCGGGCGCCTGCAGTCCCAGCTACTCGGGAGGCTGAGGCAGGAGAATCGCTTGAACCCGGGAGGCAGAGGTTGCAGTGAGCTGAGATCATGCCACTGCACTCTAGCCTGGGCAACAGAGAGAGATTCCATCTCAAAAATAAATAAATAAGCAAATAAATAAATAAATATGAAATAATTAGATAAGCCATCAATTAACTAGATCCTAAAAACAAAGGCAGTCAATATTCAAAATACATCAATTCTTAATTATCATCCTACATTTCACTATTACCTATGCCCTTGAGGTTATCTGTACGTACATGGTAGAAATACTCTATAAGACTGTGCTACTCTCCGTGGCAGAGATACTATGTGAGACTGTGCTACTCTCCCTCTTTTCCCCGTCCCACATTGGTAACATCGTGTTGGTAACTTAAAATTGTGGGAATAGTAACACCACGGAAATCGGCAAATGGCACAAGCCAGGGCTTTTTGTTCCGGAGAGCAAGTGGTTAACCAGCATATCACTGCTTACGCAATCCTTTGCATGTTTCTCTTGACTGTACAGATGAGTGGATGGGAAGCTGGCTGGTGTCTGGTTGGTTGATCGGATGACTGGATGGATGGGTGAAAGACTGATTGGCCGGAGGCTGCTTCCCTTTCTGACAGTCACTGGACCCTAAAGACCATGTTCCCAGGGCGGGAAACAGCAGAGCAGCATGAGGATGGCCTGACTTT
The DNA here is from genome assembly GCF_002776525.5 of Piliocolobus tephrosceles. Classification (NCBI taxonomy): domain Eukaryota; kingdom Metazoa; phylum Chordata; class Mammalia; order Primates; family Cercopithecidae; genus Piliocolobus; species Piliocolobus tephrosceles. The sequence continues at coordinate 190,791,685 of NC_045435.1, read as the reverse complement.
ACGTGGTCAGCCGAAGGCCTGTTCTTAGCTGAAACGCAGTATCAGTCTGCTCACTCTTGCCTAAGTATAGGAAATGGACAGCATGCTTTGATAAGTGGGGCAACGCACCCACCTAAACGTTGCTGGAATAAGTAAAGCATTCCCTGCAGAGGAAAGGGACACCTTTATTCTCTTCGTGTCTGTAGATGGCTTTGGTTCCAAACTGTCCCCTGCCCACTTCTGTGTTCACCCCTAGTCCCAGCGCTACAGGCTGATGGGGCTCCTTCTCCACTGACTGGTGTTTCCTCATGTTCACGGAGCTCTGCCGGCAGCTAGGCTGAGGGAGGAGCTGGGCATCCAGCTCTGGCCATACAGAAGGTGCCGGTAAGAAACGGAGGCAGAGAGCAGTGCAACAGGATGCAGAGGGACCGGCACTGTCAGGAATGAGAGAGGTGAGAATGGTGGTGGGGTGGTGTGTGCGACCTACTGCCCCGGGAGCAGCAAGGCAGGGGCACCACGGACTCGTTGGTATCTGCCGCCTCTTGTCCAAGCAGCTGTTGGAAAACATCTGGCACCATTTTCTAGGACCCTTGAAAGGGAGGAGGGTTGAAAGGGAGGAGGGTTGGCTTCCAGCCCCAGCTCTGCCTCTAATTCCCTTTGTGACTCTGAGGATATTAATTCACCACTCTGGGCCTCAGTTTCCCATCTGTAAAGTGATTATGAGCTCAGACCAGTATCCCCATGTTAAAGGACACTTACTCTGTGGTCAAAAAGTTTCCTGGGCAAAGGCTTGAGAAACACTCCATCCACACTGGCTCCCCTTCCTGGGGACTCTCAATGCTCCTCAGGGCATTAAAGGCTCTGATCAGTCCTACAGGAGAGGGCCATGTTTATTTTAACCTAGCACATCCCAGATGTATTTATCCACAGAAACCTTTGAGAGAATTGCTGTTCTGGAGCATCTCAGAATCGAGGTCCCTTTCAATTCTCTCATCTTTTCTGGTTCTATGGACTGTAAGAGAGAAGCATCCTACATGTGAGGAGTGCCTTGGAGGGAAGCATGGACCTTGTGAAGATGGAGGGAGCAGCCAGGCGCAGTGGCTCACGCCTGTAATCTCAGCACTTTGGGAGGCCCAGATGGGCGGATCACGAGGTCGAGATCAAGACCATCCTGGCCAAAAAGATGTAACCCCATCTCTACCAAAAATACAAAAATTAGCCTGGTGCCGTCGTGGGCGCCTGTAGTCCTGGCTATTCAGGAGGCTGAGGCAGGAGAATCGCTTGAACCCAGGAGGCAGAAATTGCAGTGAGCCCAGATCGTGCCACTGCACTCCAGCCTGGTGACAGAGCAAGATTCCATCTCAAAAAAAAAAAAAAAAAAAAAAAAAAAAAAAGATGGAGTATCTGGAATGGATCTTCAAGGATGGCCAAGAGCCTTCTACACGAAGGGAGGGTCCACTCAATATAATTTGCCACATTCCAGGAGGAGTGGTGGGCATTTCTGTTAATTTCCCAGTCACTGGCCTTGAAATAAAGTGAAACAGGATGGAATAGCCATTGTGAGCCTGCTCAGTCCCACGTGCCAGATACACATCATGTTATTTAAACACGAAAGGAGGGGACATTGTGCCCGTTCAATAGATGAGGGACACAAGGCTTCGAGAAATTAAATGGCTGGCTCAGAGCCACATCCCTAGCACGTGGGAGAGCTGAGGGGTGGTCCAGAGCTTTCTGATTCCACAGTCTCCATTCTTTCCACCCACTGTGCCTCTCCCAGGAGGCGGGGAGGCCTTGGCTTGGCTTGGCTTCATTCTCCTTTTCCAGGAATGACCTGCAGCTGTTCCTACTGCCTCTGAGCCTGGGCAATTCCTCCCCACCCACAGCGCTCCTCTACTTGGCCACCCTGAGGCTGGGTCCTCAGTCCCTGAGGGACCCAGTCTCTCCCTCACACAAGCAGAGAGGGAGGGCAGGCTCCCGGGGTCGGGGAGACAGCCGCTTACGCAGCTCTCCACAGGACTCTGTTAGATCATCGTTCCCGTCTCTGCACATCTGTCCTCGGACATTCTGTGGAGTCCCTGGATTTCCTTGCCCATGTAAGAAAAATATCGATTGCATTTTTGTGGTGTTTCCACGCAGAGGAAGTGGTGCACGCGGGAAAGAGAGCTAAGGCACAAAGCCTGGGGGCCCAATGCTGGCGAACTCGCATGGGAAGGCAGCATGGTTTCTTCTGCTAAATCCGGGGCTCCAGAATCTGGGGGAAGAGAGATGGGGATGGGAATACGGGTGATTTTGGGAAGCGTTTAGGTCCCATTTCCTCTTCCTTGGCTGAGCCAGCAGGGACAGTGAGCGGGTTGGAGGACGTGATTGGCAGTTCTGTGGTGCCTCTGGACTTGGCCGGCCAGGCTGTGGGGGCAGGAACAGAGAGGGGCGAGGGGCGAGGGGCCGGTCTGGCAGCCCAGTCCACAGTGCATGCCTGTCCTGAGGCTCTGCTCATTTCAAAGAGATGGGCAGGCCGGCCCAGACCTGTAAGCGGACAACCTTAACTCTCACTCCCCCTAGGTGGGCCCCTTTTCAGACACACAAGGCATCTCTGGAATAATAACAACAACAGTTGTAACCCTGAGGTCAGCAGAGCGCTGTCTTCTGAGATGTAAATAAACTGGCCTGTGTCTCCTGACCCACACCCTGTGAGGCCCACTACCCTCCCCAAGGTGCCTCCGAGTCCCCAGGATGTACAGCTCGGTGAACAAGCCCCTCCCTCAAATGCCACCTCCTGGGCCGCTCTTTTTTGAATGGCCCACAGTCCGCACTCTTCAGATTGAGGAAGAACCTTGATTCAGAATGAACGTTACAGGCAGAAGTTGTACCTGGATGGGGGCATCTCTGCCTTTGCCTCAGGCGGGAGGAGCGTGGAGTAGCCCCACGACTGGTGATGCTGGGTTTAAGAACTTGGTTCCCTGACGTACAGGTGCCCTTTCCCCTTCGTAAATTGTCATCAATCTGTGGGGTTTTCCTCTGAGACTGTATGAAGATCCTATTCCCCAGGAACCTCTCACTCCGTGGTTTTCACATCTGCGGAGCTGCCTGCATCAGTATTAGTGATCTCCAGGTGACGATTTACCAATCCTGGCTCCGCCCGGACTTCCTCGCCAGCATTCCACTCTGAGGAGGAGCTTTCCTTCTCCCACCCCTACTCTTTAAACCGGTGGCTCTAAACCTCAGCTGCATATTTGAATTACCTGGCAGTTTTAAAAAGTGGTTCGTGCCTGCCTCTCTGCACACCCCCCGGCCCCGCAGCATTCTGATTTTGGGGTCTGGGTGCAGCTCGAGCATGGGGGTCTTTTTAAAGCTTCCGGGTGATGCTGTTGTGTCGTGGGGGTGCCGAGCATCACTGCCCAGGGAGATGGGGAGCCATGGTGCGGGGAGAGGAGGTCTCACTGGAGCTTCGGATGGTCCCTCTGGGCAGGGCCGTGGGCTTCCAGGGCTTCCGAGGGGAGCAGGGCGGGGGCAGGGAGACAGTGGAGTGAGGAGGCTGCTTCAAGAATCCCACGGAAACAAGATGAAGGGCAACCGAAGGAATCCAGTCCCCTAGCTGCTGGAGTCCTGAGGGCTGTCTTTGAGAAAGTCAGGGGCTGAAATCAGTAAAAAAGTCGTAAACATTCTCTTTCGTATGCGTGGAGGCGTGTTTCACACATTTCCACATCCCTCAAAACTGACACTGAGACGTGATTGGGAGGGCAGAGAACAACTGAGAGGGTGGACCCAGAAGAGGCCAGGGCCCGAGCCAGTCCTGACCACGGTGTTTGCTCTCCGCCTGCATGTCCCCTTGGCTGAGTTGCCAGCTGGCTGCCCCTCATCTAGAGAGTGACTTGTTTATGGCACAAAAGGGGAAAATGCTCGTCTTGACTTAATGATTCTCGTTAGTTTGAGGATTACTCACGCTGCGCTTTATTCTGCTCTTTAAAGAACACACAGGCCGGGCGCAGTGGCTCGTGCCTTTAATCCCAGCACTTTAGGAGACCGAGGGAGGCTGATCACTTGAGGCCAGGATTTTGAGTCCAGCCTGGCCCACATGGTGAAACCTTGTCTCTACTAAAAATACGTAAATTAGCTGGGCATAGTGGTGGGCGCCTGTAATCCCAGCTACCTGGGAGGCTGAAGCAGAAGTATCACTTGAACCTGAGAGGCAGAGTTGCAGTGAGCTGAGATTGTGCCATTTCACTCCAGCGTGAGAGACAGAGCGAGACTCTGTCTCAAAAATAAGTAAATAGATAAATAAAGAACACACACACGCATCTGTCAAGAACAGTAGGCAGGTGGGAACCCAGGGGACCGTGGGGTTTGGGGAGGATGTCACATGGCTCAGTGACCAGAATGTGACCAGCCCATGCCCCCTGCGGCAGATGCCAGGGCAGCCGCCCCAGCCGGAGCCTCTCAGGCCCTTTTGGGGATGACGGGACCTGGCTTGGCACCTCTCTTCCAGAGAGTGGGGTGGGAGGGCCTTTCTTGGGGCCCCTGAAGCGTTCCCCACTAACAGGTTTCTTAAAGGGCTGTGGCTCCAGTCACTGGAAGGCTGGCCCAGGAGCCCTATGCTCAGGAAAACCCACAGGCCAAGGCCTGGCTGGAAGCCACCCACTCCTCCAGCCTTCAAGACCTGCTGTCCACAGGCTGCCCTCTCAGGAACTGCCAGCAAGGCCCAGAGCACGTGACCATAGGCAGTTAGCACCTACAGAGTCCTCTAGCCAGCTTCTCACAGCCACAGCTAACCTCATTCCATCAGGAACCCCTTTGACTTCTTGCTCTCCTACCCCAAGAACCTGGGGCGCCTGGGCATGGGCTGGGCCTGGGGATTATGCCCTGGGAAGCGGCAAAGTCACGAGTCAACGATCACACGTGACTCCAGGGAGGGAGCCGTGAGAGGTGCAGGCCGGGTGACACAGGTGTTGGAGGGGACGGGGTGGGGATGCAGGGGGAGGGTTGTCATCCTTGGGAGAAGTAGTATCTGAATAGGGACTTGAAAAGACAGTAAGGGCTCCCGGGGGCAGGGGAGGGCACTTCGGCAGCCGAGAACAGCACTGTCTCTCCAGAGAAGCCAGGCTCCTAAGGGAGCCCTGTCACCAGGAGGAGTGTAAGAGGGGTCAGATCTCCAGGTCCTACTTGTGCGTGGAAATGGGTGAGGGCAGACAACACCGCTTCTCACTGTTAGGCCGCTTCTTAGTCATAACAATGAGAAAGGGCATTGTCTATATGGCCTTCGGCAAGTCCCCTCCCATCTGGGGCCTCAGTGTCCTCACTTTCCCGAGGTCCTTCTGGCTCTAGCAGTCCGTGGCCCTGGAGTTACTCCTGGGGCATGGATTCTCCGATAGCTGGCTCGGCTCAGTTTGTCACCACCCTCTCCTCCCCACTGTGGCTCCCGTTCTGGGCACAGTGGCAGGCAGCACGAGGGGTTTGCAGACTGGCAAGCACGTGATCAACCGTCTCCCCAGGAGCTGCAGGCAGTGGGAGGAGGGACATCAGGCTCTAGCTTTGGCACTGCGTGACCTGGGGCAAGTCATTTTCCCTCTGGGTTTCAGGCTCCTCTTCCATCCAAAGGGGCAACGCCTGCCTCGGTCCTTGAAGAATTGTTGTGTGGTGTGAATTTGGTGGCCTCTGAAGCCGGTGCAGAGCCGCTGGGTGAACGTGGGGGTGAGGACGGCTAATTCCCCCGAGTTAGACTCGGCAGGTCGCTGTCTTCCCACAGGGGCATTGCACATCTGGGGCAGTGGCTTTTCCTCATTGCTGGGAGGCAAGAATTCCCTGTAATTCTCCTTCTTCGGTCCCCCATCCCCCATCCCCTATCAAAAAATGGCGTTGCCTGCCATCCAACCCCAGGGAAATGCTGTGAGATTCAGTGAAGCCACATTTCAAAACAGCCTGGCTATGAAACCAGCTCTTCTCTTGGCCCCCTTGAAGCTCTTCATGTCTCCCCGACCACTGACTGGGGCTAGTGGAATCCTCCGGACCTCTGAGCCTCCTCCTGGCTGCAGGGTCCCTCCCACACTTAGATCCTGCAGCCGCAGCTCTGGGTTCTCAGCAGTTTGTTGCAGTCTCTGAGGCCTCCAGAGCACTCCCTCCTATACCGCCAAGCCTTGGCTACCTGGCCCTCTGCAGGCCAAGGGTTCACCTGAAAGGACAACTCTTTTCTTTCCTGGCAGTTTTCTCTCTTTTTAAGAGAATATCAAACCAAGAAATGCAGCTTAGAAGAAATCAATCCTTGCTGCAGTTACAGCAAATCAATTCAGCACAAATTTACATAGCACCTGCAGTGGGTGGGGCCCTCAGCCCTGGGGAATCAGAGCTGAATCAGCCCCCATTGAGTCTAAGATGCGCTCGCCCAGCTCACAGGGCAGGAAGAGAGATGGACCCAGGCATTCATCATTTAGATCCAAGCTGAAGACTGTTCCAGACCAGAAAACCAGTTACCACTCTCGCTATCATGTCGTTAGTTGGCAATGTGTACTTAGCTTTTTATTATATTATATTTTAATCTGGGGTGACAGGGTCTCACTCTGTCTCCCAGGCAGTGGCACAATTGGTTCACTGCAGCCCCAACCTCCTGGGCTCAAGCTATCCTCCCATCTCAGCCTCCTGTGTAGCTGGGACTGCAGATGCACGCCACCACACCTGGATAATTTTGTTTATTTTTTTGTAGAGATGAAGTCTCACTGTGTTGCCCAGGCTGGTCTCAAACTCCTGGGCTCAAGCCATCCTCTTGCCTTGACCTCCCAAAGTACTGGGATTATGGGCGAGAGCCACCATGCCCAGCCCCTCACTTTATTATATGCTGACAATAATACCGACTTTGGATTGTTCTGAAAATGAATTGAGAGAAGTCCGCCAGCAGAAGCACTCCTACTGTCCTTCGCGGCACCTAATGACCACGCTGTGAGAGCCGTGGAGGCGCGGGAAAGACTGAGTCGGCCTGGAGGGCTCTGGGCGTGTTTCTTGGAGCAGGTTGGATTTGTTCCTTTAAAAATGTGTGTTCTGCTCTGATCTTTGAACACTGGCAAGCCACATGTAGAAAAATGAAACTGGATCCTCATCTCTCACTTTCTATAAAAATCAACTCAAGATGGATTCAAGACTTAAATCTAAGGCCTGAAACCATAAAAATTCTAAAAACCTCCAATAACCTTGGATAAACTCTCCTAGACATTGGCTTAGGCGAATAATTCATGACTAATAACCCAAAAGCAAATGCAACAAAAACAAAAATAAATAAATAAATGGAATCTAATTAAACTAAAAAGCTTCTGCACAGCAAAACAAATAATCAGCAGAGTAAACAGACAACCCCAGAGTAGGAGAAAATACTTGCAAACTATGCATCTGACAGAGGTCTAATATCCAGAATCTACAAGGAACTCAAATCAGCAAGAAACAAACAAACAGTCCAATCCGAAAGGGAGCAAATGACATGAATAGACAATTCTCAAAAGAAGATAGACAAACAGCCACCATCATATGAAAAAATGCTGAATACCACTAGTCATCATCAGGGCAATGCAAATGTAAACCACTTTGAGATACCACCTCACTCCTGCAAGAATGGCCATAATTAAAAATCAAAAAACAATAGATGTTGGCATGGATGTGGTGAAAAGCGAACACTTTTACACTGCTGGTGGGAAAGTAAACTAGTACAACCACTAGGGAAAACAGATGGAGATTACTTCAAGAACTAAAAGTAGAACTCTCATGAAATCCAGCAATCCCACTACTGGGTATCTATCCAGAGGAAAATAAGTCATTGTATGAAAAAGACACATGCACACACGTTTGGAGCAGCACAGTTCACAATTGTAAAGATACAGAACCAACCTGAGTGCCCATCAGTCAACGAGTGGATAAGGTATGTATACACCATGGAATACCACACAGCCATAAAAAGGAATGAAATAATGGCATTCACTGCAACCTGGATGGAGTTGAAGACCATTATTCTAAGTGAAGTAATTCAGAAAATGGAAAACCAAACATCATACATTCTCACTTATAAGCGGGAGCTAAGCTGTGAGGATGCAAAGGTATAAGAATGATAACATCGACTTTGGGGCTGGGGCAGGGGAAGGTGGAGAGGGGATGATGGATAAAAGACTATATATTGGGTGCAGTGTACACCGCTTGGGTGATGGGTCCACCAGAACCTCAGAAATCACCACTAAAGAACTTACCCATGTAATAAAAAACCACCTTTACCCCCCAAACTATTGAAATGCAAATAAAAATTAATTATTAAAAAAATCAAACAAAAGTTTACTTCAAACAAAAAAATGGTGTGTTATTTCATATTAAGTTTGTCCCAAATAGCAAACAACTTAAACAAAATACAAAGCTATTTTTTTTTTCATAAAAGTTTTAAAATGTAGGTGGGCTAGGCCAGTGTGGCAGCTCCATGGGGGTCAGAGACACACGGTATGCTTCTGTCTTGTTTCTTTTCTAAACATAGCTTAATTAATTCCCAAGATTACTTCATGGTCAAAAATGGCCGTTTCAGTTCCAGCCATTACACCTGCATTCCAGCCACCAGGAAGGAAGGAAAGGGTATGACCACTTCCTGTAAGAAAAGTCCCTAATGTTGCATTTACCTGTTGACTAGATCCTAGACATGTGGCCATATCTGCTGCAAGAGATGTTGGGAAATGTAGTCTTAAATATCTATGTGCTCAGCTTAATATCCTATGGAAGAGTGGGGAACAAATATCAGGACTAACAAGCAGTGGCTGCGACAGCTGGGTGGGCTCCCTGCAAACTGTCTCTCCAACTTTTATTCCTTTTTGCTTTAAGGAGACTTCTCCTGCCCCAGCCATCTGGTATTCAGAGAGTGGACCTGCAGGGGGTGAGCTGGCTGGGTCTGATTTCTGACTGTCCTGGGAAAACATGGAGCTGGACCCTCAGCTGCTCCACAATGAGCTCTGCCAGAATGGAAGGGGGTGTAATTGGGGGCTGTGCACTGAGGTCTGCACAACCTCAGCGAGAATCAATTCATCTGAAGGTTTCCCCCAGCATGGAACAGAGTCCCAGGTGTGAAGGCGGAGGATGGGGACGAGGTGCTAGGGAGGACTGTGGGTAACCCCTGCCCCTTGCTAAGTCCACCAGGGGTCTCCTGGCTCAGCCGCTTTCTAGATTTTGTTTTCTCCTGGGATGCACATGCCTCCTCCCCTCAGATGCTAACAGGAAGGAGATCTCAGTTCTTACCTCCTGCCGGTGTTTCTCATCTTGCTGAATAGTGTCATTGCTCCTCAGCCTGCAGGACAGGGAGGGCCGTGGCACCTCTTGCTTTAGACTTTCCCGGAGGGTGGGACACCACCGGGCTCAGGAGACCAGAAAGCAATCAGCCGGAACAGGGGCGCTGGCTCCTTTCTCCCTTGGGTGGGCCCCCGTTTCCGACTCTCCCCGCGTTCTTGGTTCCTTCTCCAGGGTGGCTGCTAGATGGTACTCAGGTTCCGGACATTCCTGGGGTGACTGAACAGACCCTCAAGGGGCTCTCAAAAGGCGTCCCCCCGTTGCATCTCTCCCCTCACCACCTCTCTGACCTCGGGCGGCTCAGGACCCCTCACTTGGCCTCAGTCTCCTGTTCCCTTAAAACAGGGCGGATAATCCTGCACGGGCAGCCCTGTGCCCTCGAGTGGAAGCTCCCGAGCACCGGATGTGGATTCAAGGGGAGTTCTGTGTCCCAGCTGAGGCCACAGGTTTGCTCTGTCTCCTCCTCAGGCTGTACCCCACCCACCAGCATCCGGTCGATGCTGTGACCACATCTTCAGGGCAGGGCTGGTGCCAGTGGGCGAGGAGGCCTCTATCAGGCCGGGGTTAGCCGGCCCCAGTCCTTCTCTGAATGCCCCCATGCCTGCTGCTGAAGGCGGCCTCTGTGCCTGGGTAAGGAGCCACAAGCCCTGGCGGAATGAGGAGGCCGGCGGGAGGTGACACCTGACAGGGACAGGCAGAGTCCACCGACTTCATCTCCCCAGGCAGTTTAGGGAAGAGCTGTGCTTCGCAGCGCTGGGGCGCGGTGGGGCGGGGATGCTGCCATGTGGGCCCCAGTTTCTGGCGGGGGGCGGTGGGGAAAGCACAGCAAGTAGAGTCAGCCTGGGAAGCTCGCCGACGCCTCTTGGCTGTGCAAGAAGGTCCCGCGTGGCTCTGGGTCCTCAGGGGCAGGCTCCCATAGGGACAGGAGGTGTCAGGGCTGGGCCCTGGGGAAGGAGGGAGCTGCTGCGCTGCGGGGGATGAGGTGGAGGGCGGGTTGCACTCCCTCTCCGGGCCCTCAGCTCCGTGGATGGAGAAGGGCCCAGGTTAGGCCGCCTCTGTGCTTCCTCCTGGATTTGAGTCCAGTTTGTGTGGGGGTGTCTGGGAAGAGCCAGGAGAACCTTTGCGCCGCCACGCACCCCACCTGCAAGGGATTCAAGGTATTGGCTGCTTTTTTTTCACTCCCACAGACATACCTGGTTTAACTTAATCTTCATAATGAAGCAAAACAGGTGACTTCATAGCCCTTTGGGGCGAGGCCCGGGCTGCATTAAGCTCCTCAGGCCAAGGACAGCGTTTGCAGGCACTTTCTCTTCGGAGCCTCAGCCTCCTGAGTGGCCTGGAGAGGTCGGGACTGCATCCCCTCTGGATGTAATCACCCGGGATTTTCTGACCCGGGAGGGATTTGGGCCACCTTCTCTGAGGCCCCGGCCAGGAGGTGGTGAGGAGCTGCTGGAGACCCACTCCCGGCTCCTCAGCGCTGCGGAAGGAGTCTCTGTGCCTCAGTTCACCTTTCCCACAGAGCCAGGCCTGCATCCCTCCACGCACAGTGGAGGAGCCTGGGCGGGAGCTGGGGGGCTTCTCCTGCTGCCTCCCTCAGGCGTTCGGAAACCTGGGTGTCCTGTGAGTCTCTTGGAGTTGTGTCCTTCTTCCCGTACCCTCTACTGCCTGGCCTTTTACAAGGATCTTTTGCACAGCGCAGGGCCTTGCTGTGGCCTGTGCCTGCCCTTCCTGCCTGGTTCCCCTTCCAGAGCCTGGGGAAGAGGAAATTGCTCACACCTGTCCTGGGCCTCAGATGCCCTCCCCTCCCTGCCTTTCAAAGTCCAGCCCATCCTCCCAAGTTTCTCTTCAGTTCCCTGCTTCCGCCCCACTTGGATGTGACCTTCCCACCTTGACGTCCCCTCTCCATGCATTCTCTACCTCTCCTAATAGGACCATTTTTGGTCTTAGGTGTAGGTATTTGGAACCTGTCCTGAATTCTGCCCTAAACGGAGACCTTTGAGGTTTAGGAGGCATCGCTGTTTCCCTAAATAAGGACCTGGTCCCGAGCAGGCACTCAGAGGCTATATGCTGAGGGAACACTGGTGGACACAGGGTCCCCACCTCCCCACTGTCCACCGAATGAGAAGCTCAGATCCAGAGTGTGTGCTCGTGGCAACCCGGTGGTAGGTCCACAGAGCTTTCAGGACTCCGGGTGGACGGATGGCCACAGACCTCGTGGATCAGCATTCCTTTCAGTGCTGTTGGGATGTCGTTTGGTGGGACACACTTCGAGTTCCAGACAGCCTGGTGTTACATAAGCTCACGGGAACAAGCTGTCTCGGGTGAACTCGGGGACCGGTTGCCTCTCCAAGCCCCAAGCCCAGGTGCCCGTCTGAAGACAGGGCAAGGTGGGAAGTTCAGGAACACTCCCGAAGTGGGAAGCCGCAGGTGTGAAACGGAAAGGCATCCAGCCCCTGGTCCTTATCCTTTTAAATTAGAAAGGCCTGAGGCCGTCTCCCCACGCCACCCCTCCCTAGCCTGCCCCAGAAGGGCAGAGGACACTAGAAATTCCACTGTGGCTTGGACCACAGCTGTTTCACTGTGTGTCCCAGACACTCTTCTCTGAACCTTGAAGGTCAATATCACACCACTTCCTGGATCAGAAATAAAATAATCAATTGTTAGATCCACTTAGCCAAGGCCCACCTCTGAGTATGCAGTGAGGCGCTCTCCCTTTCTCTTTCAAGCCGGAATCAATCTCTGCATAATTAACCCAGAGTCTGACTCAGTGTTTAATCTGCAGGTGTGTCTGCCCAAGGCCTGTGGCCTGTGGCCTGCGACCTCCTGGCTTGCTGACCGCTGTCTGCCTGCTGCTTCTACCCAGATGTATTTTTCCAGCTCTGCTGGTGCCAAAACGCATCAGTTAAACACTTAGCTTCAGGAGGAAACGTGTATCAAGGACTGTTTTGATATCCTCCCAGCCCCCGCTGACAGGAAACTCAGGATTGAAAGAGACCTGTCTCAGGAACTTTCTCTAGGACTCAAATTCTAGATTTTGCTCAGCCATTCTTTTTTAGCACCTTAACTTATTGATAATACTTTTGGTGCCTAAGACTATTTATTTGATGTTTTAGCATTAGAACATCGTCTACTCTACATACAGAATTGTATACGTGAGCATATGGCTTGATGCATCTGCACAAACAGAACACACCTGCTTAACCACTTGGTCATTGTTAAAGTCCTGATTTATCCAAATAAGATTTCGTCAGGAGGGAGAGCCCTACCTGTGGGTACAGATCAGAGCCTGTGTTAGACACAAGTCCTCATGCAAACTGGAAAGTAGGTTTAACTGTCTTGTGTACAGAAGAGGAAACGCAGGTTTAGACAGGTGGGGTCGCCTGGCTCGTAAGTCCACGGGGCTGAGATTCAGCCCGTTCCTTTGCCTGCAGGTGTCCTCGGAGGTCCTGGTGCTGTCCAGCTAGGGATCTGGGCATATGTCTTCTCGGGGTCAGGCAGCACACACTGCCCACTTCTTTGTGGGAGCATTCTCAGTCCATTAGGAAAGCAGAGCCTGCATATATCTATTCCTGGGTGACAGGTGGCACTTCCCAGTCATCTGTCCCTCCCCACCACCTGCACTGGGCTGGTCCACCACTCAACATTTAACGACAGTATGGCAAGGACACTGGCTAATCAGAATGACACCAGGCATACATAGTGCTGGAGCAGAGTCCGACAGCCCTGCTACGTCAGGCACCACCCTTCAGTGGCTGGATGGTGGGGAGGAAGCCTTGGGGTAGATGTTGGGCTTGGCGGCGGGGGAGGGGAGAGAGGCTCTCTTGGGCTCAGCAACTGTACAGAAGTACGTCAATATCTCAACAACTAGCCTGGGCACCCCGATGCTTCCTGACCCACCGCAGCTCTGATTGGAGATTCTATGTGGAACACACCTGTTCCTTGCTCCCCAAGGAGCTTGCAGCCCAGCTGAGGAGACAGGCTACAGGATTACAATCAGAGAGGATCGCACTTTGGTCTCAGCTGGTCATTTGTTTGTCTGTCCAAACATCATGTACCGCAGGCCAGCCACCTGTCAGCTACTGGGTGATGAGTATCAGAGGGCCTCTGTCATTGGGAGTGCACTGTTTACAAGAAGAAAGAGGTATTTGAACAAGTAACCACAGTGTTGTCTTTTGTTTGGGTTGACAGGCTGGACTGGAGATCCCTTTAGAGCATGTTTGTGGGGATTACAGAGCCTTCGAGCCTTACAAAATCATCTTCTCTAATTCCCCGTGTTTCGGGTGAGGAGACCCAAGCTCCCAGAAGAGCAGTTGCACGCTCGAGGCCGGAGGACGGGGGCAGAACCAGACCTCCTTGCCTCCCTCCCAGCCCCCCACCCAAGTACCACGTTCCTGATCCTATCCTGGAAGCAGCTTGGAGGAAACGCACAGACCCCTGGGGGGTGATGTGGTGGCAAGGTGACAAAGGGACAGGTCACAACGCTGTCACAAGCTGATATGCAAGAACTCACAGACATGCCCCCAGGGGCTGTGGGTGTCAGGGCATCTGCCCTGCCCTTTCCAGCAGCCCTAGTTCTGTGGCCTCTTCATTTATTTGCTTAAGGACACAAAGCTGAATGCACTGTTTTTAGGAAGTTGTATGTCTAAGTCACCTAAGTTGGTAAAATAAATAAAATCTTTGGAGTTTTGGAATGGTCTTCAGGTGCCCGCCACACCCATTTCCTTGGAAGCCCCTGTTTCCTGTCGGTGTCTGATAAGGGAGTTTTCAGGAATTGAGCAGAGCTTTTCCGGGAGATGTCACATAAGAAACCTCACCCCGGGTTCCCAAGGCCCGGTTACATTGTAGCTAAATCACAGAGTTACCAAAGTATACAGGGTCTCCTTTCTTTACCTCCACCTGGACACTTTTTTGAAGGAAAATGGGTTTTGGATGTAAGTGTCTCCGTGATTGGTCTATGCTCCCGGCGTCATAAGACTCTTTGAAAGCAGAAGTTCAGCAACCTCTAGTCAAGTTCCCCACACGGCTCGGGGCCGCCTCCCACCCTAAGGGGTGACCCACTTGCCAGGGAGTCTTGGGACTGGCTCAGCCCCTGCCCTGGCTGCTGAGAGACCCTGCCTTTTTCTGCCGAGCTTGTGCTTACGGGGAAATTCCAGGCTTCTCCGGAAACCATCTAACTGCCTGGAATCCTCCTCTTGGACTTGTCTGGGCTGGCTTACTCCTGGGAGGAAAGGAAAGTAAATCAATGTAAATCTGTTTGATCACAGACAGATTTATCTTTCAACAGGAAGCTTCCTGAGGAAGGGCAGCAAAGGGGTTTGGAATGAGTGAGCTCAAAGTATCAGCCTGCGTACGAGATGCCCGGGGGAGTCTGTTGTGGCTACTGCAGTCACGCTGGGCCAGGCCCCTGCTGAGGCCCAGCACTGCACGGGCACCGGAGCCCTGCCCTTCTCCCTCAGGGCACCCCAGGGCAGTACCGCCCTCTGGCCCAGCTGATGGGCCTGGCCAGGCTGCCCTGGCTTCCCCAGTGGAAGAGGAGGAAATGGTCTCTGCCAGCAGGCTGGCCGCCTCCGGGAGAAGTGGGGTCTTCTTTGGGGCTGGGGAGGCAGTGCCAGGGGTGGAGGGAAGGGCTTGGAAGTAGCCCACCCTCCGACCCACGTAGCCCACCCTTCCTTCTGCTGGGCATTGGAGGACTCAAAGTTATTCTGAATCTCTCCAATACTCTTAACATTTTAAATCCAAATCCAGGCAATAAATTCGATGTTCCAGCGATGAATATTTCAGTTGATTTGGTTCTATTGTTCCTTTTTTTTTGAGATAGAGTTTCGCTCTCATTGTCCAGGCTGGAGTGCAGTGGCATGATCTCGGCTTACCGCGACCTTTGTCCCTGGGTTCAAGCGATTCTCCTGCCTCAGCCTCCTGAGTAGCTGGGATTACAGGCATGTGCCACCACGCCCAGCTAATTTTGTATTTTCAGTCGAGACAGGGTTTCTCCGTGTTGGTCAGGCTGGTCTCGAACCCCTGACTTCTGGTGATCTGCCCACTTTGGCCTCCCAAAGTGCTGGGATTACAGGCATGAGCCACCGCGCCCGGCCAATCCCTTTTTTTCCATTCGTTCATTCATTTCAGACACATTACAGCCACAGAGGTGAGGAGGATTCAGGCCCTGCCTGCAGCTTGCACGTACAGGGACAGTTGCACATACAGCCAGCAGCCACACAAAGGGCAAGAAGAAGGCTGTGCTGGGCCACAGGGACAGCGCTCAAGAGGCTCTGTATTGACTTCACACCCACACTGTGCTCCATTCATCACAAATCTGACAGTATGCGACAAAAACAGGCCACAAAATAATGGACGGTATTAACGGCAGAGTCAAGATGTGGGAAAATTGAATACAATGAGCTCTCCAGGCACCATCTATTTTTTAGAAAATGGAATTCATTCATTTAGGAAGCTTGATGGATAAATGAAGTAGGCCAGGCAGGGAGAATACAAATGGCAGCCGCTCCTGGGGGAGCCTGCCAGCCCCTCACTGAGTGCCTGACCCACACCATCGCGTCATCCACCCAGCGCTGAGTGCCTGACCCACACCATCGCCCCATCCACCCCTCGCTCAGTGCCTGACCCACACCATCGCACCATCCACCCCTCACTGAGTGCCTGACCCACACCATCGCACCATCCACCCCTCACTGAGTGCCTGACCCACACCATCGCACCATCCACCCCTCGCTCAGTGCCTGATCCACACCATCGCACCAGCCACCCAATGCCCTGTGAAGTCAGTACTCTGATGCTGTCCATTTTACAGATGGAGAAGCCATGTCACAGGAATGATGTGTCTGGCTCACAGCCACAGAGCTAGAGCCAGAATTCAAACTCGGGTCTGTCTCACTCCAAAGTTTCTGCTAATGATGGCATGGAAAAGATTCCTCATTTCCACCAGCTTCCTTTGATTCAAGGCAGGTTAGACATTCATGCATTGGCTAATCTAGGCTTTGAGTATAGTGATGTTTCTTTAGTGCCTACAAAGCAAGATTAGCCATCATTACACGTTTTGTCATTCCGGAAACTGACTCTTGGCAATTCCCAGCCAGGCTTTATATCAACATACTTCTTGAGATCTCAGGCCATGCGTATTTTGCCTACAGAGTGGCTCTGAAAATAAAATAGGCTGGACGTCAGGTGGCTGATGCCATCCTGAACTCATAGGTGATTTTAACAGTATGACCTTGGAGAAGTCACTTTCCTCTGGTTTCAGTTTCCCATTTGAAAATGAAAGAATGGCAGCAATTCTACCACTAGGACTAGAAGAGAAGTACCTGGGCATTAAGAGGCATGCTCAATGGGAAGCCGAGGTGGGTGGATTGCCTGAGGTTAGGAGTTCGAGACCAGCCTGGCCAACATGGTGAAACCCCATCTCTCGTAAAAATACAAAAATTAGCTGGGCATAGTGGCCTGCACCTGTAATCCCAGCTACTCAGGAGGCTGAGGCTTGAACCTGGGAGGTGGAGGTTGCAGTGAGCCAAGATCGCACCACTACACTCCAGCCTGGGTGACAGAGCAAGACTTCATCTCAAAACAAAAACAAAACAAACAAAACAAATAAAAAAACAGAGAAGAATGCCCAAGGATGCTCATGGCAGTGCTGCCTGTGAGCATGAGAAACTGGACGCCACCTGTGACAATGGAAAATGACCCATGGTGACCATATGTGGCAGCAGGTCTCCAAGTCAATCCCAGCAATCTCTACCTCCTGGCATCCCCCCTAGTGTAGTCCTCTTCCACCCTGAACCAGGGAAGGTCTGCTTGACCAACAGCATATGGCAGAATTGTTACCAGTGGAAGGCTGGAAAGTATCTGAGTTACCAGCGGTGAATCCGTGTGGGTCTGCAGGAACCTCAGTTCTTGCCTCCTCAGAAGAAAGAATTTGACTGAGGGGCATAAGGCTGAAAAAGAGAGGAAGGCAAGAGGAGGAGTGGAAGGTTTTTATAAAGCCTTTAGAACAGGAAAGAAAGTACACTTGGAAAAGACCCCAAGTGGGCGACGTAAGAACAAGCAGAGCGTTTAACTTTGATCTGAGGACTTTCTAGGCTGGCCCCTTTGTCATGATTCTTGCCTTAGGGTGAGCTGCCTGCAGGCGCGGTGCCCTACTTACCCTGACACAGTGTGTGTAGGGAGTTGTACGCACACTCATCTGAGGCTTCCTTCCCTTTTCTTGTGGGGTGCTCCCGCAGGGTCATACTCTGCCATTTTGTCTCTTAACATACCGTGCCTGGGAAGTCGTGTCTCCCTGGCACCTGCATTCAATGAACACTTTAGCGCAGCAGGTGTGGACCGTCGGGAAATGACCTCTCCCTGGCACTGGCAGCCAATTTATCACTTTTAGAGAGGCGGTGTGACCGTTGCCAAACCATCACCCAGCATTCCCCCAGAGCCCTCTCCTGCCCCACTCATGCCTGTCTCACTACCCGTAACAGAAGGAATCGCATGGCTCTCCTAGGCTTAGTAAAACCTAAGCAGCTTCCATCTTGGGTTTTCTCTCTCCTTCCTCTCGAATCACTTTCCCTGGGGAAGCTGCCTGGTTGTGAACAGCTCTGTAGAGAGGCCCGTGTGGAAAGGAATTGAGTCCTTTCGCCAGCAGCCGTGGGCGTGAGCCATCTTATCTGTGGATCCTTTAGCCCCAGTCAAGCTTTCAGATGACCACAGCCCTGCCAGGTCGGCAGCAACCCCGTGACAGACCCTGATCCAGAACCACCACGAGGGGCTGTTTCAGGGTTCCTGACCTCAGAATCTGTGTGAAATACTAAATTGTTGTTGTTTTAAAGCTGCTAAATTTGGGGGGTAATTTGTCATCCAGCAATGGATGACAAACACACCCCATACTATAGGATATTATGCAGCAGTTGAAAAAGTGGAATAGGTCTGTGTGTACTGATGTGAAAAGATTTGTGAAATATGTGTTAAGACACCCTTAGAATGTGTTGTTAGAAAATAATTTCAAAAAATACATACAGCTATATATCTTTTATGTAAAATACCACAACTCACTATACTTTTATGCATTTAAATATGCAAGTAGTTACGTAGCAAATTACCCGTCATGATGTAGCAATGATGAACATCAATTTACCTCTCAGTAAGAGAGTCAGAGGAAGGGGCAAAATGGAATTTTCATTTTCTATTCAATAGATTGTGCTCGCTCTCTCTCTCTCTCTCTCTGTCTATATGTGTGTGTGTGTGTATATATATGTGTGTGTATATATATAATTTACCATGATAATGTGTCAATGTATTACTTATACTCAATTTAAAAATTCTTTAAATGAAGGCATTTGAGTACTTGATCACTGAGGTCTCTTTCAGCTCTGGTGTTTTATAGTTCTATTAAAATGTCATTGGAATGTACATTAAAAAAACGGGATAACATTTATCACCTCTTTGTTAGAAAACATGAAAAGTTTGATAAACCAATGTTGGCAAAGATGTGCTGGGATTTAAGGGGAGGACAGGGCTGGCCTTTGAATCCAGTTCTCTTGACTCCTAAATCCAGGCCCTTCCTGTTATTTTACCTGTGTGCCTATAGTTTACTTGCAGGTGTCCGTGTCAGAGGAACTTGTCTCTGGTGGATATATATATATATGTGTGTGTGTGTATATATGTGTGTGTGTGTATATATATGGGTGTGTGTATATATGTGTGTATGTGTGTGTGTATATATATGTGTGTGTATATATATGTGTGTGTGTGTGTATGTGTGTGTGTGTGTGTGTATTTTGTTTGTTTGTTTGAGACAGGGTCTCCCTGTGTCACCCAGGCTGGAGTGCAGTGGCATGATCTCGGCTCACAGCAACCTCTGCCTCCCGGGTTCAAGCGATTCTCCTGCCTCAGCCTCCTGAGTATCTGGGGTTTACAGGCACGCGCCACCATAGCCTGGCTAATTCTTGTATTTTTGTATTTTTAGTAGAGACGGGATTTCACCACGTTGGCCAGGCTGGTCTCAAACTCCTGGCATCAAGTGATCCACCCGCCTCGGCCTCCCAAAGTTCTGGGATTACAGGCGTGAGCCACTGCTCCCGGCCTGGGTGGACTTTTAAACTGTGGTTCCTTGGAGCTCCCTCTGATCTGCTGAGGAAAATTTCTCATTTCCCATTACTTGTAAGAGACAGGCTCTGAGAGGGCTCCAATTTGCCAGCTGCTTCCATTTCTCAGAATGAAATCATCCCGTTGAACTCACCAATCTAGAACCACTTCCACCTCTGAGCTCTGGGGCCTGGTCCAGCCCAGCTGACTCGACTGCTGAGGGCTTTGCTCCGTCTTGGGAGGGCTGGGGCCTCCCTCATCTGACCTGGGGCTTCAGCTGTGATGATTGAGCTAAGCGGCCATGAAACTTCCCCAGAGTTGGTGCCACGCCTCCCTGTCCCTCCAGCTGGCCACACCACTCGGGCTGAAGGACCTGCCTGCCCAACCCTGAACATCTCATCTTGGGTTGGTCTGCATAAAAATGGCCTGGGGAAAAAGTGATAGCCTCACAAATTATGCACAGTAAAATGCCTCTGCATTATCTCGCTTGGGGAAAGAAATAATTGTTACTGGCCTAAGGCTTTGAATAGGAGTTTTATGGGGAGCTTAGAAGACGGGTTCTCTGCCTGGCTCTGCAGGAGAATCACCTGTGCTCCCCTCTCCATGCTGATGGAATTGTCTGGGGGCTTGGGCATGGGTATTTTTTGAAAGTTCATCAGATGGCTTGAATAAACAGCGCCAGGGTTTGAGAACATCTGGATTGGAGGGAAATGGGAAAAGAACATTGAGGTCAAACGGATGGGATTAATTATGTTTGCTAAATCAGGAAACTCTCTAGAGAGGGAAGTGACTTGCCCACCGTTTTGCATACTGTTGGAAAATTAAATCAAAGGCCATCTACACTGGGCTGGGTGTGAAGGGAAACTGGGATGTCAGGGCTGTAACGAGAAGCAGAAGAGAAGGGCCCAAGTCCCAGCCCATAGCTCCTGGGAGAGAAGTTGTGGGCGGTCGACATGGTGAAACCCTGTGTCTACCAAGAAACAAAAATTAGCTGGGTGTGGTGGCGGGCGCCAGTAATCCCAGCTACCCAGGAGGCTGAGGCGGGAGAATCGCTTCAACCCGAGAGGCGGAGGCTGCATGGGAGGTGGAAGTTGTGGTGAGCCAAGGTCATGTCACTGCACTCTAGTCTGGGCAACAGGAGTGAAACTTCATCTCAAAAAAAAAAAAAAAAAGAAAAAGAAAAAAGAGATAAAAGTGGCGAGGATGTGGAGAAAAGGGAACCCTTGTACACTGTTTGTGGGAATGTAAATTAGTACAGCCATTATGGAAAACAGTATGTATATTGTTAAAAAATGGAAAACAAAACTAGCAATCCCACTACTGGGTATGTATCCAAAGGCTATGAAATCAGTATGTGGAAGACATACCTGCACCCCCATGTCTGCTGCAGCCCTGTTCACAACAACCAAGATACGAAACAACCAAATGTCCATCAACAGATGAATGCAGAAAGAAAATGTGGTACATGTTCACAATTGAATACTATTTGGCTGTAAAAAGAAGGACATTCTGCCATTTGTAACAACGTGGATGAACCTGGAGGACACTACGTTAAGTGAACTAAGCCAGGCACAGAAAGACAAATACTGCACAATTTCACATGTGGAATCTAAAAAAGTGAAACGAATAGAAACAGTAAAATGGTGGTTAACAGAGACTGTGTGTGTGTGTGGATGGGGGGAATTGGGGAGAGGCTGGTCACAGAACACAACATTTCAGTTAGACAGGAGGAATAAGTTCAAGGAGCTATTGAATGTCATGGTGATTGTAGTTCATAACAATATGTTGTGTACTTGAAAATGGCTAAGAGACTAGATTGTAAGTGTCCTCACCATATAAAATGATAATATGTGAGGTAATACATATCTTAACTTGATTTAGGCATTCCACAATGTATACAGATATCAAAACATCATGCTATACACCATCAGCATATGCAATTCTTACTTGTCAGTTAAAATAATAAATTAAAAAACATAAAAACCCTGCTGCAATCCACAACAGCAAGCACAACACCTTCCAGGAAGTAGAGCAACTATAGACATTCCTCCTTCTCAATGCAACACAAATACAAATGGATAATCCTAGAAAGCAGAAATGCCTATTATTCAAAATTAAAACCAACAAGACCAAATTTTAACCATTCTAACACATTTTGGAAGTTCCAAAGATCATAAGTTATGATAATGAAATATATATAGTAAACATAATGAAAACCTTATATATGCTTTAATAATATATAAATATGTAAATTTAAGGAAAATCTTACATTTTATAATATATGGGTGATGCAGTTTAAGTTGTGTTTATAGGAAAATTTATAGTCTTGAATATTTATGTTAATAAAAAACAAAATAGATAAAACAAATATTATACTCAATAGGTTAAAAAAAAATCTGAGAATGGAAAAAGGAATAAATTGACAAATGAAGAAGTTAAAGATTAGGGAATCTCTAGATTATAAAAATGATAAAATAGGCCGGGCGTGGTGGCTCACGCCTGTAATCCCAGCACTGTGGGAGGCCGAGGCAGGTGGATCACTTGAGGTCAGGAGTTCGAGACCAGCCTGGCCAACATGGTGAAACCCCGTCTCTACTAAAAATACAAAAAACTAGCCTGGCGTGGTGGTGGGCGCCTGTAATCCCAGCTACTTGGGAGGCTGAGGCAGGAGAATCTTTTGAACCCGGGAGGCAGAGGTTGCATCAAGCGGAGCCCACACCATTGTACTCCAGCCTGGGTGACAAGAGCAAAACTCTGTCTAAAAAAACAAAACAAAACAAAACAAAATGATAAAGGAAGTAATAAATCTGCACTCTGAATATCAGGAGACAGATCTCTCAGGTAGCTGTGTCAGGAGCTGCCCACCACACCGAATCGTTAGGAAACCATCACACAGTTGAAAAGGTAAAAGGCCCGGAGGCCCCTTCTCTAGTTACGAAGCAATGTGGCTAGAAAACAAATCATTTGTCAAGTAAAACCACAGTAACAAGAACCTATATATCCAAACCCAAGGGAAACAACCCAGACTGTACTCAGAGGAAATGGTATAGCATTAATTGTTTATACTGTTTAATAAAAAGAATTAAAATTAACCCCACCTTCATCTAAAAAGGTGAAGCTTCCTCTACCTCCCCAACAAAACAGACTTAAGGAAGGAATTGGCAACAACAAAATGAAGAAATCAATAAGGCAGAAAATATTAGAATCGATAAACAAATCCAAATCCCTTGAAAAAAAAAAAAACCCAGTGAAACAGATTTCTAATGGGGTTAACTAGGAAAACAAAGGGAGACATATCTAACATTAGATTTGAGAAAGGGGTTATCACCATATGAGCAAAAGACATCAGTTTCAAATGAATGAATATTATGCACTATATTTGCTAATAGATAGAAAATCTCTGAAATTAGCAATTACAGATTATAGAAACAGGAGGGAACACAAGGAGTCAAACAGATTTCAAAGAACAGCTCAATGGGTGAATTTGATCAAAACTTCCAATGATAATTCTTGTGCCATTTAATTTGTCCCAGAGCACAGAGAAAACATCCCATTTAGTTCTGTGATGATAGCATAACCCTGATACTCAAACCTTGATCTTCAGCTCCTCCTCTTGGACAAAGGCTCTCTCCTTAGACTGGTTTCTTCAGCATTCACTGACGTCCCCCAGGCCTGCCCCTGTTGGAAGGGGACAGTGCCACAGAGCCACAGCTTCAGAATCTGTTCCTTCTTCAGGATCTCCTGCCTCTGCCCTGGGGCTCAGCAGGAGAATTTGGAAGGATGGGGCGTGAGCTGAAGGTTTCTGCTGCCTGGGGCACCTTCTTCCACCTTCTCTAACAAGAGTGTGACTTATTTCACCTGGCAGGGATCTGTGGGACCCTTCAGCTCTGCTGGAGAGTTAGGAATGCGGCAGACACATCCCCTCAATCTGGTCAGAAAGGTTGTTTTAATGTTTTTATAGTCCTAGCACTTTCAAAAATAAATGAAAGCTCTCAGAAGAAAAGGTACTTTTCAAGTAGGTTGGAGGGGTAAGATGAGACTGAGGAAAAGAGGAAGCAAGTTAGCTGAAATACTAAGTATTCCTGTTAAAACTGATTCTCCAGTTTAGTTCTAAGGTTCTTGGCAAGGCATGCTAAAAGTGAAATGCAGACCATTACGTAATAGAAGCATATATTCTTAGGAGAGATGGTACTTCTGCCGGCAGTAAATTCTAAAATTATTTTTCACCTAGAGTTTACTGAAGGAAAATAGCAGCATATATAGGCCAGCTCTTCAACAGAAATCCCATAGCAAATGTGGAAAATGAGTTCTGGTTTCTTGTAGTGACTGTCAAGAAAAGCCCAGAGCAGAACATCAAAGCACAGCCCAGTGAAGGGGAATCTGCAGGAAGCTGAGATCCTGTGGTTCAAGCAGGAAGAGCCAAGACCATAGGGTTCACCACTGGTCAGTGGGACAATGAGCGGTGTCACTAGGGTGTGGGCAGAAGCCAGATTCAGGGGTGAAGGTAGAAGTAGGCAGCCAGGACAGCAGACCTTAAATCTATATCCAGGAAGCTGGTGAAAGTGTGGTAAGAACCTTCCAGTGAATAATTATTTACTGTTATTTTCTCCTTTCTGGCACACAGGAGAAACATTTCTTACCTCCTTGGAGTTAGGAGGGGTTATCGCTTCTCCTATTGCCGTGAGCGTGAACGGAGGGGTTCTTGCAGTGAGAAGGGAGGAGACATCAGATTAAAGCAGTCAGCAGACCAGGCGCGGTGGCTCATACCTGCAATCCCAGCACTTTGGGAGGCCGAGGCTGGCGGATCACCACCGAAGATCAGGAGTTTGAGACTAGCCTGGCCAACATGGTGAAACCCTGTCTCTACTAAAAATACAAAAATTAGGCAGGTGTGGTGGTTCACGCCTGTAATCCCAGCTACTCGGGAGGCTGAGGCAGGAGAATCGCTTGAATCTGGGAGATGAGGTTGCAGTGAGTCAAGATGGCGCCATTGCACTCCCAGCCTGGGCAACAAGAGCGAAACTCTGTCTAAAACAAAACTAAACAAACAAACAATAAAAGCAGCTGCGTCCCTGCAGCTGCTGGGTCCCTGCATGAAAGGCAGCTACTCTGGAGAGTCACTGTGACCTGCAGTGGACCTTGCCTAAGTGAGGAAAACCAAACCCAACCTTTGTTGTGTTTGATTTGGGACTGTTTGCTATAGCAGTGTAGCCTAGCTTATGTGAACTAAGATTGGATGAATGAGCCCAGATGGAGGCCCGGGAGAGGAACAGCAGGGTGAAGTGAGGCTACATTTAAGTGTAGGAAAGGCCTGAACATGTTTCTAGATGAAGGAGAGTGATCCAGGAGGGCTGGAGAAGAGGATTTACCTGGTCATTCAAATTTAACAGATGGCAGCAGGTGTGTGATCCCCGGCAAGAGAGGAAGGTTTACCTTGAGAAAAGAAGAGAGTCACTCTTTCCCTGGGCATAAGGGCAAGTGAAGATGAGTGATGAGAGAGGGCAGGAGGGCAGGGAGGCTGACGGCTTTTGTCTGATGGTCTGGATTTCCTCAGTAAACAGGGGAATAGTGCTGGAGAGAGCTGGGAAGAAAGGATAGGACAGGATTTTAGACAAAGGGAAGAGATTTGGGGTAGTCCCAAGAGGAGGACCATGGGGTGGTGAAGGAGCAGAGGAGTCTGTTGCAAGGGCTCACTATGCATTTGTAGGACACTTGGTTTTTGAAAAGCTGTGATCTTCCCCAGGAAATCTCCGCCTCTTTGTGGGGAAGGGGGAGTCTCATTATACCTCCTTGGGGAGAAGCGAGCTTCCATCCCTGCAGCTATTGAAGCAGAGTGTGTGTAACATACTGGCAGGGACGTGGCGAAGGAGATCCCTGAATTGGGGAGACAAAACGCCCTTTAAGTTCCCTTCCAAACTTGAGGTTTTATGATTCTATAATTCTATGTATTGTAAAGAACTTAACCAAATCAAATTACTGCCATCCTATTCAAATTATAGTGACCTGCCTTTTAGCTTCCCCGAGGGAATGGACTTAAAACTGCTGTGCACTCAGAATAGATGATGTGATTCCCACACTCTCATTCCAGGTCAGTTCTCCTAAGTATGGGAGTAATCATGAGGGAGCAGATGCACCGCGTGCTGACCGGCGAGTTAGCTCAGCATTCATCTCTCGAGAGGCGTGATGGGCCAGCTAAAAACAGAGTGTCATTTTGACACATACTCTTCTTGTTTGCTGATGACTTTTTAAATTTTTTGTTACTAAGCTCAGCATTGTCCTTGTTGACTCTGGGTTTTGTTCTCTTTAGAGAATTTTATTCAGTTCTTATGTCTTAGAAGTAGCTCCCTAAGGGAGGTAGCAAGAGGGAGAGGAGATGTCCTGTATGATTCTGGCTCCAAAGGCACCACAGATCTCTGACTGATGGCAGCACTGGTACCCACCTCCAGAACACAACTGAGTTGTGGCTACTCCACATGTCCTGGAATAAAACATAGGAAATAAAGGCTGTTCCAACAGCATGAGGTTTGTCTCTTACTGGGACGGAGCTATGGAAACCCCAGCCTGGCTCAAAAGGTAACCTTTTCAACAAGGCTCATCATAAAATTCACAACCATTGAACATTGTGCAGTTCTATTCTAGTTTTAGTGACTCCCCTCAACCACTTCCATCACCATAACCATCTCTTTGATGACCAGCAGCAGATGCATTGTCAGGAGAAATGGGAGGCATCAGACGTGACCAAGACCTCCAGTCCCAATAAGGACATGTTTGTCCTGGAGTCTCCTTCTACCTTCTAGTTACCTTGTCGCATCTTGCGACATAAATTATCTGCCCAGTGCCCTGAAATATTCCCTTATGGAACAGGGCTTTACCACTCTGGCATAAGACACTTCGCTCAAGTCCTTCCCAAAGTTCAGCATCAGTAAATTAGGGTAATATCAATAATACGTGAGTCCAACATGTCACGGGGGAGATAGAAGAAAGATGTTCTAAGATCAAAGGCATTATCACCCTGTTTAGTTCATAATAAACTCAAGTTGATAAATGGCTTAGTGATGTCCAATGATCAAGAACAGAAGGGCAGAAACATTCCACTCACAGTCAGACACAGTGGCTCACGCCTATAATCCCAGCACTTTGGGAGGCCGAGGAGGGTGGATCACAAGGTCAGGAGTTCAAGACCAGACTGGCCACAACAGTGACACCCCGTCTCTACTAAAAATACAAAAATTAGCCGGGCTTGGTGGTGGCGCCTGTAGTCCCAGCGACTGGGGACACTGGGGTAGGGAATTGCTTGAACCCCGGAAGCAGAGGTTGTAGTGAGCTGAGATGGCCCCACTGCACTCCAGCCTGGGCGACAGGGTGAGACTCCATCTCAAAACAAATGAACAAACAAACATTTCTCATTAAAATGAGAGACTATTGATACCATCCTTGGCTGTTTCTAAATAGATATTAAATAGCTCTGATACAGGATCCATAAATCTATAGGATTCTTTAGCCAGAATAGAATGAGAACCTTTAGCAAGATGGAAAGACAAAAAGGTGGCACCAGAATCTTAGCCTGATTTTTAGCAACTGAAATTTAGCCCTTAAAGAGTTTAGACTCACTGTAAGTTTCTCCACTTAAACTCACCATGACATTTCTAAAATATCATGATTTTAATGAGAAATAGTTACTTGCATCTACCAAACAGGTACGGTGGTAGATGGAGGGTAAATAGTGTTGATGTGAATTACTTTAGAAAGTAGCCTCTAGGAAATGTTGGATACACATAAACCCTTCTGCCACAAACACCTGAATAAAATGTAACCAAAATTACTGTAAACAGTGGCCAAGCATGCAAGCAAGAAAAGAAAATTACCAGACACCAGAAACAAAGAGGGAAGAAACAGCTACAGTGGAGAGTGACTGAGTTGCTGCTGCTTACTCTTGGGGTAATTGTGGGGAGAGACTGATGGTGGCAAGGGGGTGGTGGTCATGATGTCATCAGTTTCAGCAACCTAAGGGCTTGGGCTTTCATGCTCACACAAGGTCAGGAAATGAGATTTGGAGAAGGAACGGAGCTAGAAGGAAACTTCTGCTGACAATTGGCCTTCTTGGATGGCCACACCCTCAGGGAAAGCAGAGATTCGGGAAAAGCCTGTCCACTGGCACAGCAAGATAACAAAAAGCATGTCTGTCTCTGCTTGGGTCCAGAGTGAAATTTCTCCCCGAAGAAATAAAAACTCAGGGCTTGTGTTTCATAGAGATTTACATGTGAATTTATACTATCCAGAAGTCCAGGAAACTCCCAAACCAAAGCCCTTAATATACAGCCAGGCAGGGTGGCGTGGGTGCTGGGCAGGGGGACCCCTTGAGCCCAGGAGTTCAAGTTCAGCTTGGGCAACATTGCAAGACCCCACCCCTTAAAAATGGGGTCCTAGGCTGCTTATACTTTTGATTTGCCAGAGAAATACAGCAACACTTTAGAGGAACTATTCTATAATCTAGGATGAAAGGGTTTCACAGAATATACAAGCTACATTAAAGATGAGAAAAATATCCACCAAGCACAAGAGTCTGATGACATAATTAATAGAAGGACTAAAGTTCCAGGAACTTGGGATAATAGCCAGATAAAGAAAGTGAGTGTGTCTAAAATTAATAAAGAACTTGCACATGTAAAAAAACAACCTATGCACGATTTCTGCAGTATTACATGTTAAATGAATAAGTTTTATAGTATGCAAATTATATCCCAATAAAGCTGTTACTTAAAATGGTCTGAAAATTAATGAGCTAAGCCTACAATCCATGAAGGCAGAAAATTACAAAAGAGTAAACTTAAAGAAAATAGAAGGAAGAAAACAATAAAGATAAGAGCATAAATAATAAAATAGAGAAAACATGAGTGTGATCTCTGCAAAAATTAATAAAATAGACACATTCTGCAAAAATTAATAAAATATACACATCTATGGCAAGACTGTTAAAGAAAACATGAGAGAAGGCTCAAATAACTCAAATCAGGAGGAAAAAGGAGCCATCAGTAGGGATGCTGCAGATATTACAAAGATAATAAGAAGGTATTATGAACAAATATGCCAATAAATTAGACGACTTACAAGAAATAGATACATCCACTCCCCAATTCTATTTATTATCTGAGAGGTGATGGGCCTCCCAGGCTTTTTTACATGGATCAGTTTAATTTACAGAGAGGAGGATGCTGAGGGATGGACATGGAAGTAACTTGGGCGTGGGAAGGCAGGGAAGAGCAGCGGTCCCTGGGGCAGGCCTGGGTAGGGCACCATGGAGAGAGGTCATTGGCACTGAGGGGACACCGAGAAGACTCTGGAGCCTGGGAAGGAGCCTCCAGAGGGAGAGTGGAGGTCTCCAGTGGCCACTTTCCAGGGTCACAGCACGGCTTCAGCAGGACCTTCCCGTCTCGTGGTCAGTGAGGCCACATCCTCGTTTTCCGCCCTGGGCTGCCATCTTTTTCTGCCACCATCTGCCCTGCAGTCTTATGAGGTTCCTTCTCTAGTTTTTTGGTTTTTTTGTCTTTTGGTTTTCAGGGTCTCACTCTGTCACCCGGGCTGGAGTGCCGTGGCAAGCTCACAGCTCACTGCAGCCTCAACCTCCTGGGCTCAAGCAATCCTCCCACCTCAGCCTCCTGAGTTCCTGGGACTACAAGCGCATGCCACCATGCCTGGTTAATTGTTGTATTTTTTGTCAAGATGGGGTTTTGCAAGAGATGTGGAATAGGGCCTTTTTGGTGATTTTGCAGTTCCTCCATAAATCCAAGGCACAGAGCAAGAGCTGAGGTGGTGGGTCCACACCGTGTTTCGTGGAATCCCAGGGTTCTAAGATTCCTGGTGGCCTCTGAGAGGTGAAATTCAGGAGCTTGGCTGCAGAGCTCAGGCCTCCTGCCTCGGTGGCATCCTGTGAAACTCTGCCCACACCTGTTTTATATCCTTGTGAAAGTTCATTTGCAAGACTCAAGTCTAAGCAATTTCCAAAATCCTTCACCATCTAAGTTGCAGTCAGAAAGCAGGCATCAGGTGGTCATTGATTGTTGATGTCTGGATTCCCTGCTGAGGCTCAGGGCCAAGGGGGTGTCTGCTATGAGCTGAAATGAGGGTTTTGTCTCTCCACTGTGGGTCGTGCAGCTCGGGATTGGCCTGTGTTTGGTCCGTGATTGCTGCACACCCCAGAGGCTTTCAGGGCACTTCATAGATACCTAAGATGCTGATTAATCTTCCCAGCACTTCTTGAAGAGCCTCAGAATAATGTGAGCCAATCTTCAACATGGCTGTAAGCAGAGGCTTCCGGTTTGGCTGGGTGTCTGCTATGTCTTCCACCCTGTGCTGGGTTTATGATAAGAAAGACAGTGGGGATAGGAAGTAGGGCAGGGGTGGAACTTGAACACAAAGGAAGGAAAAGCCAAGCTAGTAAGGTCCACCTGATCAGAGAACATGGCTGAATAATTAGAAAAGAACCAAGGGTATTTTTGGAGGGGAATTATAGAAAGAAAAGGAGCTGTGTGGCCAGGGCTGTGTAAGAGCTGCCAGATGGAAGATGAGTATAATCGAATTGTGTGGCTTCCAGAAGTAGAACCATGAGCCATGAGTGGAAGCTCCAGGGAGACCTACTTGGGCTACTGTTGTGAAGATACTCTGCACGGGAAGACCAAGATGGAATGACCTGAGATGGAATGACCTCCTTGGTGAGGCCGTGAGTGCCCCATCTCGTCAGGCGTTCAGAGTTTGCACAATTCTTCTTGGCAACGTTGAGGAGAGAATGTGTTATGGACCAGTGGGGTGGCGAGGTGAGTTGTGTGATCTCCATAGTGCCTTCAAGCCCTTCTGACTTCCAGTTAGGAGCTATATTTTAAGGTGCAGAGTCAGCTACTGTAAAAGTTTAGAGAAAGAAGCCAGCACAGTCCAGGCTGGTCAAAGGGGTCTTCCTTAGGCCCTTGTAGTCAACCTGGAAACACCAAGCACTACAGCCATGCTCCTGGCATCCCTCCTGGAGCACTGGTGAGGAAATTACGGTACAGAAAGCCGCACTGTTCTCTCAGTGAGTCTGGGTGTGAGATACCATCAGGAGATGAGACAGCACCGAGGCCTGGTGTAACCAGGCACAGGATTCCAATAATTGGAGCCATCACATGTGCCTAGTTAGCTTGACTTGTACCTTTTAAGCAGCCCCTGAGTGAAAAGCACATTTATGAAATGTCTCATTCATTTCCTGCCCGAGATCCTATCTTAATCCTGGGCTGTTGCCTCTTGGAGAATTAGCTGTTTCTCAGAAAACATTCCCCCCTCCTAAAGATGCTGAGGCTTTAGGAGGCTCCATTTGGCAAAGCAAACTCCGCGATTGTGTGTTTTCCATGTATTTTCTTAAGTATACTTTCTTCTTTGCTTGTCTAAACATCTGGTGTAAAACATAGGACCAATTTGCTGTTGCATCATTTCCTGTCACAGATTTGGGTTGATCTGAGAGAACACACATAGAAACTCTGAAAATGATCTGAGTCACTGTAAATGCTGCAGCCAGCCATTGTGGAAAGCCGCTGGATTTCGATATTGCAGATGTAAAGCTGCCAGACGCTTTAGCCTGCTATGGCTGGGTGTGTCCGCTGAGAGAGGCTGCAAATGTCCAGGGAGGACAGAGACAGGGGACCAGGTGATGCCATGGGTTTTTGTAAGGCAACCCTGTTAAATATGCCCTTTAGTAATTATTATTTTTCCGAATGCCTTTACTGAGGCATTTTGAAAACCGCATCCAGAAGGTGAGAGGGCAGCGGTGCAGGGGAGCAGGGTTACCTTAAACAATGACACAAAAAGATTTTGAAGATCTCTCCAGGTCCCTCTGCGCAGTCCCACACGCAGCCCCAGGACGCTGGCTGCCACTCGCTGGGTGCTGGGCTCCATGGTCAGGGCTCTGCTTCCTATCAGACCCCTTCAGTGACTCCATGAACTGTTCTGTTGCTAGACACGCCTTACAGATGAGGAAACTGAGGCTCAGGGCTCTTCAGTATCATAGTCAGCATCACATGGGCATTAAGCACGGAGCCAGTGTTGAAACTCGCTGTTGGACTCCAGAGCCTGTGCCATTTACCACCGCTCTGGGGTCAGGTCCAGAGCACAGGACGTTTTTCGCACGCCTGCAGTCGTTTGGAAGCTATGAATGGTGTGTGTGTGTGCGTGTGTGTGTGTGTTTTCGAAAATGTATGTTTTTTAGAAAATGTAAAAACTCAGTTTATTTAATCTGTATTTTGAAAAGTATCAAAAATGAGAAACATGCTTTTTGTTTTTTGTTTTTCTGTTTTTAAGAAACAAAAAAGGCCAGGTGCAGTGACTCACACCTGTAACCCCAGCACTTTGGAAAGTCGAGGCGGGTGGATCACCTGAGGTCAGGGGCTCGAGACCAGCCTGGCCAATGTGGTGAAACCCTGTCTCTACTAAAACTACAAAAATTAGCCGGGCGTGGTGGCAGGTGCCTGTAGTCCCAGCTACTCAGGAAGCTAAGGCAGGAGAATCCCTTGAACCCGGGAGGCAGAGCTTGCAGTGAGCCAAGATCGCGCCACTGTGCTCCAGACTGGGCAACAGAGCGGGGCTCTGTCTCAAAATAAATAAATAAATAAACAACAAAAAATTCTAACTTATGCTATGCTTTAGTCTACCCATAAACTCTGTTAATATTTTAGCTTAAAAAGGCGTATAACACAGGGGAAACTCAGCAAACTAAGGAAAAGCCTAGAAAATGATTAATAACTCAACTGACTAGCCAAGGGATGCAGGCTCCCAGGAGTTTCTTGGAAACCCAGGCAGGCTGTTTCGTAGCTCTCATGAGTGAGCCTCTCTCACTTGCCAAGCCTTGTGCTGAGTGCTTTAGCAAGTTATTGCACCGAACCTTTGCAGTAACTCATTTCTGATGAGAAACTGAAGTCCAGAGAGGGCAGTTGACTTGCCAAAGCTAAGAAATGAAAGAATCGAGATTTGCACCCGGCCTGTCTGATTCAAGAGCCCAAGTGCTTTCCACCAGACACAATTCCCTGCAGAGTCCACAGTCCCCGGATAATTCGGCTGAGAACAAGAGCCAGTGAGTATCATGACCCCTGGGAGAGAATGAGACCAGAGGACAGCTTTAGAAAATATCCCCTTGCCCCATGAAGAGAAATGCCCACAAGTGACTCAGGACCAGCCTTCAGGTCAGCCCTGAGTCCTGTGAGCAGTAGTGAGCAGAGCCAAACGGGCAGAGGAGATGAGAGAATGAGCAGCAAGGGCAAGGGCAAGAAGGGAGACCTGTGAGGTCAGGCAGACGTGGTTCGAATCCCGGTGCCTCCAGGTGCTAGCTGGAACAGCCTCAGTCAAATTATTAACACTAAGCCTCAGTTTCCTCATCTATAATTTTTTTTTTCTTTTTGAGATGGAGTCTCACTCTTGTCGCCCAGGCTGGAGTGCAATGGCACAATCTCGGCTCACTGCAACCTCCACCTCCCGGGTTCAAGTAATTATCCTGCCTCAGCCTCCAGAGTAGCTGGGATTTAGGCACCCACCACCGCACCTGGCTAGTTTTTATATTTTCAGTAGAGATGATGGGGCTTCACCACATTGGCCAGGCTGGTCTCAAACTCCTGACCTCAGGTCATCCACCTGCCTCAGCCTCCCAAAGTGCTGGGATTATAGGCGTGAGCCACCGTGCCCGGCCTCCTCATCTATAATTTTGTAGATGAATTTACCTGAGAGGGCTCTGCAAGGACTAAATGAGATTAGAAGCAGAAAGCCCTTAGCAATGTAGTTTCTATCATTGTACCAGTTCTTATTAATTTTTAGGAAAATGACGAGAGGAAAGGAAAGAGAGAGAACATTCAGCATGGGGAGGACTGCCTCTACGCCTGTCATCCGAAAGCCTCTGGACCTCCCTGGCCCGGGGCTCTGCAGGGCTATGAAAAGATGGCCACACATTTGTTAATTCTTAACCCTAACTTAGTGAACCAATGCCAGCTGCTGGCTTAGTTCGTGTGGCGACTGGGGAGGGCACCCAGTGACGAGACAAGATCTTCACCCTCCTGGACCTTCCGTCAATCTGGTGGGGGTCATAAGATGTGCACACATGCCACCACCACCACCTGGGCATGGCCATCCCATCGGGCTTGACCTGGAGAAGGAGCAGGCTGGGGATGTCGGAAGCCATGTGTGCAGCGCTCCACGCTATCGTCGTGAGAAGGAGCCATGGGGTGGTAAAAGCCCTCAAGTGTTAGTCCCCAAATTCCATTTAGTTCCGTCACGCGCAGTGAACATGTGAATGTCGAGGGTGTCTGACCTTCTGTAAATGAAGAGCATTTCAAGAAAAATCGCGAAGAAAAGGCCACCAGGAAGCCTCGCAGCTTCTTCACATCTTGACATCCGCCTTCCACTCTTCCCTGAAGTGGTCATTGTCACCCGACGTCTGCTGAAGCACCACTGGCTCCCAGAGAGGGGCAGCAGGCGAGGGAATGCTTTTCCATTCCCAGGGCCGGAGGGGACAGTCATGCTCCTTTGGTCCCCTTCAGCCTTTCCTGGGGATGTGCCCAGGACCTACCCACACAGGACACCACCAGACCCACGGTTTCTGAGGATGGGGTGGGCCCCAGCTGAACATCGTGTCCTGGCACTAAGGGTCGTGCCTTGACAAGGACTCCATCACTCCACTGTTTGAAACAAAGAGCTCCGTTGGAGCATGGATACTCACAGTCCAATGTTTTAGGAGGAAAACAAATGTCATCTTCTTTTCTGATGTGATGTTTTCTATGGGGCTAAGGGTGTGGGGTGCAGGTTTCTGGCTCTGAGGCAGGTCATGTCCTTGCAGGAACAGGGGCGTGCTTATGTGGAAGCTGCCTTTATAAATGGCTCGTGGTCATGGCCCTGGAAGAGCCTGGCGCCTTCCCAGTGTCTGGTCTGGAGAATCCGTCAGGCCAGACACCCATGATGCCTGGAGAATCCATGATGCCTGCATCTGAGAAGGAGCCGTCTCACCCTAAGTTCCCTCCACACTGTCTGCTGGGGTGGAAGGCAGGGACAGCACAGCCTGCGATGGAAGCCTGCCCATCTAGGGGTGGAGGTATGGGAAGAGAAGGTTGTGCACTGGCCTCCCACCTGCAGGGCAGCTTTTGTCCAAGGGCTTCAAAGGTTGCAAGTCCCAGTTATTTTCCAAGCCTACCTTCTTTGAGGAGGTGCCCCAGATCCTGTTAGCATCCTCCCAGCAGATGGGCCCCTTCTCCTGACTCGAGGTGTGATCCAGAACTTCCTGAGTCTCCCACCTCCTCAGGCTCCAGTTGGCAAAAAGGGAAAGAGGCCACTCCAGTTCTATCCTTGTGGTCCCCATAGCAGAAGTGGAAGAAGGGCTCAGCATTCAGAGTCCCGAGCTTTTAGATGGGGCCTCAGAGCTCAGTGCCCAGGCCCGCTCTCTGCTTCCAAAGACATAGAAAAGTCAGGATGGAGAGACCTTACAGGTGATCTGGCCTATTGCCTCTCACACCCCAGCCAAGCTTCCATCATGACATCCACCCTCTATGCAGCACTTCCTAAGTGCCAAGCCCTTTACTGACTGATTTTTTCATGGAATAGTTCACATAAGCCTCTGGAGCAACATTATAAGCTAGCAGTTATCCATCCTGTTTTCAGATGAGGACAACAGAACTCGGAGACCTTACTGCCTTTGCCTTGTTCAGTGTCACACTGTCCCTACAAAGCATTGACGAGGATCAGATTCCATAGCCGTTTGATTCCAAATTTCACGTTCTCTTTTTGTACTGCCTCTCCGTGCACCCCCCTTACATACTGGTCTAGCAAATTTCACATTCTCTTTTTGTACTGCCTCTCTGTGCACCCCCCTTACATACTGGTCTAGCATACTTCCAGTGTGGGGAACTCACTGCATCCCGAGGCCACCCATTCTGTCACTGTGCTGTTTACAAAAACTGAAGTCTTTCCGAAGGTCCTACCACCTGGTCCTCATTCTAACTCCTGTGAAGTCCCAAAAACCTTAATCCCAGCACTTTGGGAGACCCAGACGGGCGGATCACGAGGTCAGGAGATCGAGACCATCCTGGCTAACACGGTGAAACCCCGTCTCTACTAAAAATACAAAAAATTAGCCGGGCGCGGTGGCAGCGCCTGTAGTCCCAGCTACTCGGGAGGCTGAGGCAGGAGAATGGCGTGAACCTGGGAAGCGGAGCTTGCCGTGAGCCAAGATCGCTCCACTGCACTCCAGCCTGGGCGGCAGAGCAAGACCCCCTCTGAAAAACAAAACAAAACAAAACAAAACAAAACCTTATCTGTGTCCTCTGGCCTCCTAGCAGCCTTCCAATGTGTGATGAAGGCTCTCGTTCCCCACAGCTCTTCTGGAGGCTGCCCCTCCTCCTTGTGTCCCCAGCTCCACAGAGGACAGAAATCCACATCCGCTCACTATTCTCATCTCTAGACATCATTGTCTGCGCCCTCCAGAGAGCCTCCTAGAACAGATCCTACCACAGGAGACTTGGGAATCGCACGGGCAGCTTGCTTCATGTTTTACAGTGCTATGTTTATTTGCATTATTATACTTACTTTTTAACTATAAATGTAATCCATGAACGTGGTTAAAAATATTCCAAGAGCACAGGTGGATCTGAGGAAAAAGTAAAAATCTCCCCTCATTATCTTCCACACCCAGTACCACGCCCCAGAAGAAACGTCTGTTGAAAGTTCCTGTTTTTATTTCTTGTGGTAATTTCTATTATACTTTAAAAAAAAAAACCCCAAAACTGTACACTTTGATTTTCTTGGCTTATCTTTGATTTTTATTTTATTTTTTGAGACAGACTTTTGCTCTTGTTGCCCAGGCTGGAGTGCAATGGTGTGATTTCAGCTCACTGCAGCCTCCGCTTCCCAGGTTCAAGTGATTCTCCTGTCTCAGCCTCCCGAGTAGCTGGGACTACAGGCGCATGACACCACCACGCCGGGCTAATTTTTGTATTTTTGGTAGAGACAGGGTTTCCCCGTGTTGGTCAGGCTGGTCTCGAACTTCTGATCTCAGGCAATCCGCCTGCCTCGGCCTCCCAAAGTGCTGGCACTACAGGCGTGAGCCACCAGGCCTGGCCTTGGTTTATCTTTAGATAGTAACCTTTGACTCCCATTTACGGAGGATTAGGAATTCAGCACCCTCACAATACCTCTTGCCTCTCCACGTCTCCACCCAATGTTATCCTTTAGATTGCTCTTTTTAGTTCTTTTAGTGATTACTCCTGTTACTTTCAATAATCTACCTAAAAATCTGTCTTGATTTATTCACTTCACACAGCATTCATTAACTCCCCTCTGTGAAAGTGGAGGGAATCAGCGAAGCCCTCTTTTTTCTACCTGTCTCGCACTAACTCGTGACGGTCTAATAATGTTTCATAATTTCAAGGTTTATAGCATTTGCATGCTTATTCTGTGGCTGTTTAAGTGTTAAAGTTTGAAAACCAATAAACAGCACTGTGAACATGTGAACCTTTTTTACTGAAGAGTCAAATCATACGATCAGACCTAGAGAAGAAAAAACTGTAATCCACTGTCACGATCGCTTTGACATTCTAAGGAGGCTCTATGGAGTGAAGAGTCTAGTGGAGTGTGATGGTTCATTTTATGTGTCCACTTGACTGGGCTAAGGGTTACCCAGATGACTGGTAAAACATTATTTCTGAGTGTGTCTGTGAGGGTGCTTCCAGAGAAGAGATTGGCGTTTGAATTGGTAGACGAAGTAAAGATGGCCCTGAGCAATGTGGGTGGGCATCATTTAATCCACTGAGGGCGCAAATAGAACAAAAAGGCAGAGGAAGGGTAATTGACTCCCTCTTCTTCCGCTGGGATGTCCATCTTCTCCTGCCCTCGGATATTACAGCTCCTGGATCTCAGGCCTTGGGAATTCAGGATTTGCACCAGCAGCACCACCAGGCATTTGACCTCATGGCCTCAGACTGGGAGTCTATACCGTCGGATGGCCTGGTTCTCAGGCCTTAAGACTACAACTGAGTCGCTGGGCGTGGTGGCTCACGCCTGTAATCCCAGCACTTTGGGAGGCCGAGGTGGGCGGATCACAAGGTCAGGAGATGGAGACCATCCTGGAGAACACAGTGAAACCCCATTTTTACTAAAAATAACAAAAATTAGCCGGGCCTAGTGGCAAGTGCCTGTAGTCCCAGCTTCTTGGGAGGCTGAGGCAGGAGAATGGCGTGAACCCGGGAGGCGGAGCTTGCAGTGAGCTGAGATCGCGCCACTCACTCCAGCCTGGGCGACAGAGCGAGACTCCATCTCAAAAAAAAAAAAAAAAAAGGCTACAACTGAGTCACACCACTAGCTTTCCTGGTGCTCCAGCTTAGAGATAGTATTTCATGAGACTCTTCAGCCTCTATAATCACACGAGCCAATTTTCATAATAAATCTCCTTTTATGTCTATCTATCTATCTATCTATCTATCTATCTATCTATCTATCTATCT
>NC_045435.1:190662874-190753840 GCF_002776525.5 Piliocolobus tephrosceles | reverse complement strand
TCTATCTATCTATCTATCTATCTATCTATCTATCTATCTATCTATCTATCTATTTTATTCCATTGGTTGTGTTTCTCAGGAGAACCTGACTAATACATGGAAACTTTTTTTTCTTTCCACTTTTTTCACCACTTCTGGGTCAATTCCAGCTGCACGGCTTTTGTTTTCATTTTTCTGAGACGGAGTCTTGCTCTGTCGTCCAGGCTGGAGTGCAATGGCACGATCTCTGCTCACTGCAACCTCTGCCTCCCAGGTTCAAGCAATTCTCCTGCCTCAGCCTCCCGAGTAGCTGGGATTATAGGCGCCTGCCGCCATGCCCAGTTTATTTTTGTATTTGTAGTAGAGATGGGGTTTCACCATGTTGGTCAGGCTGCCCTTGAATTCCTGACCTCAGGGGATTCACCTGCCTTGGCCTGCCAAAGTGCGGGGATTACAGACGTGAGCCACCGCAACTGGCTTGTTTTTTGTTTGTTTGTTTTTTGTTGTTGTCTCTCATGTCATCATCCTTTAAAATTCTTTTTTAGTTTTGCTAGAGTACTTTCTCAAAATTTGTTTTCATTTAAGTGGTATGACTGGTAACTGTGGTAGGCTCCCAAAAGATATTCACATCCTAATCCCTGGAGCCTGTATTAGTTCATGTGGCAAAAAGGGGTCTTTGCAGACATGACTAAGTTAAGGATTTTGAGATGGGGAGATGATCTTGCATTAATCAAGTGAGTCCTAAATACAATCACAAATATCTTTATAAGAAAGAGGTAGATGGTGGTTTCTCACACAGACACAGACGAGAAGGTGATTTGAAAATGGATCAGGAAGAGATTTGAAGATTCTGGCCTTAAAGATCGGAGTGGTGAAGCCACAAGCCAAAGAATGCTTGCTCCCAGGAGAGTTGGAAGAGGAAAGGGAGGGTTCTCTCCTAGAACCTCCAGAGGGAGCCTGGCACTGCCTATGCCTGGATTTTGGCCCAAGAATACTAACTTCAGAATTCTGTCCTCCAGGATGATGGGAGAATACATTTCTGTTGTTTTAAGCCACCAGGTTTGTGGTAATTTGTTACAGCAGCCTCAGAAAACAGATAGAGTAACATTGTAATTTCTTACACACCTGAAGATGACTTTCTGAGCACTGCCCTCTTATTTCCAATTTGACAGGGTATAAAATTCTATCTCTTATACTAAAGATCACTTTTCTTTGGAATTTTCAGGACATTACACTGTGGACGTCTAGCATCCAGGGTAGCAGATGAAAAGAAGTCTCATGTCAGTCTGAATCTTGTTATTTTTCAAGATACCTGTTTTTCCCTGCTCTGTAAACTTACATGCTTTTTATCTTTATCCTTAGAGTTCTGTTGTTCCATCAGTGTGTCTTTAGTTCATAAATCCTTGACATCTGTGGACTGTTTCAGTCTGAAGACTCCTGCCTTCTTCAGTTCAGGAAATGTTTCTTCTATTTGTTTTATGTCCATTTTCTATTAAAACTTTTATTAAACAGATATTGAGCCTTCTAGTCTATTTTTTATTTCTCTTGACTTTTCTCTGATATTTTCCTTCTTTGTACTTTTGCTCTACATTTTGGAAATTTCCTTTCCAAATGACCAATTTGGTTCTCAGTCTTGTCTGTTACATTATTTAGTTTATCCCATTGAATTTTTCATTTCACCAGTCATGCTTTGAATTTCTAGATCTTTGTTTCTTATTCTTAGACAACTTTTCGCATAGTAGGCTACTTTTTTTTTTTCACATGGAGTCTCGCTCTGTCTCCAGGCTGGAGCGCAGTAGTGCAATCTCGGCTCACTGCAACCTCCGACTCCCAGATTCAAGTGATTTTCCTGCCTCAGCCTCCCAAGTAGCTGGGACTACAGGTGCCTAACACCACACCCAGCTAAATTTTGTATTTTTTGTGAAGACGGGGTTTCACCATGTTGGCCAAGATGGTCTCGAACTCCTGACCTTGCGATCCGCCCACCCCAGCCTCCCAGAGTGCTGGGATTACAGGCGTGAGCCACCGTGACCGCCCTAGTAAACTACTCTTGCATTATGGGTACAACAGCCTCTTGGTCTCTCTGAGGACACTATTTACAATTTTTTAAAATGTTCTTACTAGCTTCTCGAATTATGTCTGATTCTTCCAGGTCTAGCTGGCTTTTTTTATGATTTTACTGTCCCTCAAATGTCAAGAGAAAGTAGGCAGAAGGGTGTGAGTTCAGAAAACACACTTGAATTTCAAAACAGGGGCACATGTGCAGTTTGCAAACTATATGTATCCATGAAGAGACAAACATACCCCACAGTTGGAGGAAACTCCGAAGGTGGTTCTGTTGCAAGTCATCCCCTAACCCTCCCAACACTCCATCTCCATCTGCACACCTTGAGAATGAGCGGTCCAGATGGGTGATCTGAAAGAACATTGAAATCCACTAGAGAAATTTTAAACAGTATCTGGGCCTAGCATCCCTGGGTAAAGCTAGTGCATGCTCAAGATTGTGAATCCCTGGAAGAGACTGTCCCTGAGGCCTGGCCTTTGTAACTGTGGTCCACGGACCAGCAGTGTCGGCATGGCTGTGGAATGTGTTAGACGTACAGAATCTCAGCCACCTCCCCTGACCAACGTTCCAAATCAGACTCTGCATTTAAAAGAGATGCTCAGAGATTGGTAGGCACATTAAAGATGGCAAGCACTGCTTTATGGGAGATTATAAAGTAGTGTGGTGTATTTCAAATGGGACCTCCAGAGCCTGGTAGAGCTGAACGTGAATCCCAGCTCTCGCTTAACTAATTCATGAGCACTGGTTACGGAGCACTCAGCACAGTGCCTGCCACTGCCAGAGGCTCGACGACATTCTTCCCTCCCTCGGCTACTTCTTCCAATATTCTTTCTCAGGTCTAACAGAGTGTGGCTCTTCAGCGGACATATTTCTCCGATGCCTTCGTTCCTCTCCTGTCTGTAAAGCAGTTTATTGATCACACCCTTTGATCTTTCCTCTCCTGGTACCATCATGTCACTCTCTCTAGCACTGTCTTAAATGATGGCTTCTGGTCTCACTTGCAAAACTTAATATCGAAATGCTTTTGATATTCAAGCTTCTTTGAAGTCAACTCAATCTGCATTCCAGAGTGAAAAAGACGTTCCGCATCACGGCTCTTCCGCATAGGAATCTGGAGCGTCCGTCGGAAACACAGCTGTGCTCTCGGCTCTGCTGGTTCCATTTTCCCTGCGAGCTCCCTGGAGCAGCATGGGAGATCAATTCCACCTCAGATGACACCATCCTGCGGCTGCAATTCATGTGAAGGACACCTTGGACTCAGTACCAATTCGCTCTTAGGGAGCTCACAGCAAACTTCCTCTTGTCCTTTGTAATGTGTCCACGCTCCCCCAGCCACGCTGGAAGCTTGGGTTCAAGGCAGAGATGTCTGTTTCTGTTTTACAAATGAGGAAGCAACTACAGAGAGGCTGGGACACTTTCCAAAGAAGAAACACACAGGATCTTGATGAGCCTCAGTTTCTTAACCAGATCAGTGCTCCAAGAAAAGGAGAGGAAATCCTGTCTCCAGCAGCTGGTAGCATCGGGTCTGGAGATAGTTAACCAGCCAGCGGCCCCTTCCTGATGATCCAGCACTTCAGGAATCAGCATCTGCAGCTGGTGAAAGCAAATCACCCGGTGACCGTTTCTAGGAAGACTCTTGCCCTCTCTTTCTGTTCCCCTCTCTCTGCTCCCCTCCTCGTGCTAACTCAGGGGAGACTCTCTTTCCCAAGTCACAGACACAGAGCTGGCTTCACACATGGGTACTAATCACTTGTGATCATCGCCCAAGGACCCTGAAAAGGGTCACGCAATGTGCGCTCATCCCAAATCTGCTCTCTGTCTGTCTACCTCTGCCTGTCCATGTCTGTCTGTCTGTCCGTCTCTCTCTCTCTTCCTCTCTCTCTGACATACATACACGCACACTCACAGAAAAACCACCTAGAGCTTCTCTCAACCGCTTTTGGGTAGGACTAGAGGGCTGTCCCGTTGGCAGAAGAAAAACGGGGAGAAGCCGTTGCACCACTGTGTTAGAACGATGTTTCTAAGTCTTTGACATGCACACGAATCTCGGTGGTGGCGAGGGTCCCGTTCAATGTCCAATTCTGCTTCAGCCCGTGGTGCCATCTGAAATTCTGCATTTCTAATAAGCTTCCCAGTGGTGCTGAAGCTGCTGGTCTATGGGTCACATGTGGAGTAGCAAGAGATTAGAATGGGCTCCCCGTCCAGTGGGGATCTGCAGGGGCTACAAGAAGAGGCAGAAGTAGCCGGGGAGAGACAGCCTGCAGGACGCTGCCTGTTGAGGATGGATGCCCAGAAGGCCTGTGTCTCCTCGTGATTCTGCCACTATGCCTGCTCCATCAATTCAAAGGATGGATACTGACAAGACACTGTTAATTTAATGTATTTGGCAGAATGTATCAGTGAGTCAAAGAAAAAACTCCATGCACATCTCAGTAAGGACTGTTAAGACATTTGATAAAATTTACATCAATTTCTGAAGAAAAGGGAAAAGTATACTCCCTTTATATGATAATATCTCTTCTAAACCAACTTCAAACATAACACCTAATGGCCATTACTAGAAACAATCTTATTAAAGTCAAGGACAGGCAAGAATGTCTCTTAATTAACACTCTTCTAAAATGTGGGACCAAAGCATATAAACCAGAAATAAAAAATGTAGCTATAGAAAAGAAAGAGGAGACACAGTTGTAATTTGCAGATGGTATAATCATCATCCCATAAAACCCAAGACTCATTGGAAGATTCTTGGAATTAATGAAAGAGCTTGATGAAGTAATAGAATACATAAGAAGCATAAAAAGCAATAACTTTCATGCACACATATCTAGTGATCGGTTCAGGAATATGTGGAAGAAAATTTCCTTTCACACGTTGCAATGAAAATAAGACCAAAATGTAGAAATTAACATTAATTGTTCATTTTAATTTTAATCAGTTAACAATCGGTAAAACATAAAATGTTACAAAGAGCTATAAAAGACTTGGGTATGGTGAGGACACCCGTGCTTCCAAATTTTGTTGCTGTTGTCTCTTCTGCTGCACTATTTGTCCTTGTGCATTTATGCCTTGAAAAAAATCCTATACGTAGTCTTGAATGTTATGAGTAGCAATCAACTAAGGGGCCCAGGTGAAATAAACCACCGTCATTGACTGTATACATGACAACGCGAATCCACCACCAAGAGAAATGAGGAGGGAGAAGAAAAAAGCAGGGGATCAGAGGAAAAGAGAGTGTGGTTTAGGCCATAGGGGGCTTTTGTAGCGGGAAGGGAACATGGGATATTTTTTCTCTTAAATGACATCTTCTAAGAGGGTGCATCTCCTCTGCAAGAATATATCTCCTTTGCAGGACTGCAGCTCCTCTGCAAGAGTGTATCTCCTTTGCAAAGCAAGCTGACACTAAGTAACAAGAGACTTGAAAGTATTCCAACTCTTTAACCCAATAATGTCACCATTTGAATCTATCCCAAGGAATAATTTTAAAATCTCAAATAAACCTCATAAAAAAATGTTCATCAAAACATTTATGATAACAAAAAAATTAAGATAATTGAAATGCCCAACCGTGGGGAATGTTTCAGGAGCCTATTATACATCCATTTGGTGAGATACGTTGCACAATCATTGAAAACAATGCTTACCAAGTGTAATAAAAACACAGGAAATATTCACATTAAACAAAAAAGCTGCATAAAGTTAAATATGTACCATCCTCACAGACACTGAAAAGCTTTGCCTAGAAAAGGAATGAAAGAACCTGCCCCAAAATGTTAACACTGAGAACACTGAGTAGTTTTATTTTTCTTTTTCTACGTGTCTAAAATGAGCAAGTATTTCCTCTTAAAGTATAAAATCTAGCGGTTTCAGTATATTCAGTCGGTGCAACCACTGCCACTGTCAATTTTAGAACATTTTCATCATCTCAGAAAGAAACCCTATACATTTTAGCTATCACCCTCAGCCTCCAACCCCCTCGGCCCTAAGCAGCCACTAAGCTCCGGGTCTCTTTATAGATTTTCTGATTCTGGATATTCGGTATAAATGGAATCACACCATACGTGGCCTTTGGTGACTGGCTTCTTTCTCTTCTTTCAAGGGTCATCCATGTTGAGGCATGTATTAACACTTCATTCCTTTTTTTTTTTTTTTTTTTTTTTTTTTTTGAGACGGAGTCTCGCTCTGTCGCCCAGGCTGGAGCGCAGTGGCCAGATCTCAGCTCACTGCAAGCTCCGCCTCCCGGGTTTACGCCATTCTCCTGCCTCAGCCTCCGGAGTAGCTGGGACTACAGGCGCCCGCCACCTCGCCCGGCTAGTTTTTGTGTATTTTTTAGTAGAGACGGGGTTTCACCCTGTTAGCCAGGATGGTCTCGATCTCCTGACCTCGTGATCCGCCCGTCTGGGCCTCCCAAAGTGCTGGGATTACAGGCTTGAGCCACCGCGCCCGGCCTACTTCATTCCTTTTTATGGCCAAATAATATTCCACTGTATGGATGTACCATATTTTGTTCATCCATTCATCAGTATATAGGCATTTGGGTTATTTCTACCTTTTGTCTATTATGAACAATGCTGCTGTAATCATTCATGTACAAGTTTTTGTCCAAAATGA
Organism: Piliocolobus tephrosceles; assembly: GCF_002776525.5. Lineage (NCBI taxonomy): Eukaryota > Metazoa > Chordata > Mammalia > Primates > Cercopithecidae > Piliocolobus > Piliocolobus tephrosceles. The sequence continues at coordinate 190,747,185 of NC_045435.1, read as the reverse complement.
CAAATATTTTCATTTCTCTTGGTCATATCCCTAGGGAATAAAATTGCTAGTTCATATGGTTTCTCTCTGTTTACTCTTTTGAAGCATGGCCAGACTGTTTTCCAAAGTGTGTCCCCCATTTTACATCCCCCCCCCCATAGTTTATGAGGGTTCCAATTTCTCTACATCCTCACCAACTCTTATTATTGTCTGTCATTTTTATTATAGCCTTCCTGGTGGGTATGAAGTGGCATCTCATTGTGGTTTTGGTTTATACGTCCTTGCTGGTTAATGACATGGAGTATCTTTCAGGTTCTCAATGGCAATTTGTATATTTCCTTCGGAAAAAGAATAAACACTTAGATTATTTGCCTGTTTTTTAATTGGGCTATTTGTCCTTTTATTTTATTATAGACTTGCAAATATTTCTTCTTGCTTTGATGTTGTTATTTTTTATTGGGCTTTTTTTTTTTTTTTTTTTTTTAGACATTCTTTTGATCTTTTGACAAATCAGGGAGCCCAGGTCAACTTCTCACACACTCTCCAGGTATTTGTTAAGAAACAAAACATGAGCCAAAATGTTGTTCTCTAGGCAGCAACTAATTGTGGCAGACATTTGTCTGTTCTGTGCTTGTTGTTGTTTTGATGGCCCAGCATCTGGAACCCTTCTCGTGTTTGTGAATTTACTACCTTAAGAGTCTTTACAGGAAGCAGAGCCCTTCCTCCACGATGGATGCCAAGAAGACCAGATTTGTGTGTTTTCCAGTCTCCCCTGCAGCTAGGACAGGAGAGCACAGCTTAGACCCAGCCAGTCAGATTCCTACCTGCCCCAGATGTATGCTAGATCTGCTGAGGGGAGGCAGGAGGACTACAAGAAAAACATTGCAGGGATGGCAGGACCTGTGACGGTAACACTGTACAGAGCGGGGCAGCAGGGGCAGCAGGGTGAGTGCCCAGCATCACAGGTGCTGGTGGCAGTGGAGTGGCAGCCATGCCAGCTGAGGTTCTATTTCCCAGCAGATGTGACAGCAGCATCCTGCCAGCCTGGTTCTGAGCTGCAGTTTGGCGTGCACCTGTGTGCTGCTAGCCTTTCTGCTCCAGCCCATGTTCTAAGCTCAGTCCTGCATGTTTCCCAGTGATATGGTAAAACATCCAAGATTGGGAAGTTTCTTTTTGTTTTCAGTTAGCATAATTGCTTTTTACCATTGCAATTAAGAGGGGTGACTAGTCAAAGATGATGTGCCTTTTCCTGAGAAATGCCACGTGCAATGGAACACTCAGAATGGAAAGAGATAACAACCACTTTGGACTGTATTTAGTATAAGAAGCTCAAACAGAGGCTAGGCTTGACTGATCCCCAACAAATATTCTAGTTGTCAAAGCAACCCCTGCAGGCACCAAAGCACTCCAACCTAGACGCAACCTGGGTAAGAATGATTTACTGTTGTACAGAGAAATAGTTTAAACACAGAGAAGCAAAAGAATGTCTTGTCCAGGGTGGTACAGAGGTATGAATCCAAAATATGGCCCTTACAGCATCAGGAAGTAACCAGTTTCATGGTCCAGCTGGACCAAATGCTGGTATTGACCGGGTGCATTATAGGCAGAACACGTGATTCTCAGGTGGTAGCCAACCTCCACGATCGCACCTAATGATTCTAATGTCCTGGCATTGAAGCCCTACGTGGTCTCTCTTCTCACCTTGAATCAGAGCTGCTCTGGATGACAAACAGAAATGACAGAAGTTATAGTGCATGGCGTCCAAGGCTAGGTCATAAAAGGTACTGCAGCTTCCTCCTTGGCCTTTGGATGTCTCACCCAGCATGGGGAAAGCTGGCCACCATACTGAGAAGACACTCAAGCAGCCCTGCAGGCTGGAGAAGAACTGAGGTTCCCACCAACAGCCAGTCCCCACTCCCCAGCCATGACAATGAGCCATGCTGGAAATAGGTCCTCCAGCATCAGACAAGCCTGTAGAGGACTGCAGCCCTGCCTGACATCCGATCACAACCTCTGGAGAGACCCCAAGCAAGAACCGCCCAGACTAAGCTGCCTCTGCCTTCTGGATCCAGAAAAACTGTGAGAGATATTAAAGGATTATTGTTATTTTCAGCCTCTAAAGGTTGGGTGATTTGTTATGCAGAAATGGATACATAATACACCAACTAATCTTCCATCCGGTTCCTCTCTATTTTGGGAAAACTCAATAGATCCCACGGCATGGGCAATGAGAACACTCCAAAACTACTCATTCAGCAACTTGTATAGTTAAGAATGCTGTTTTTCAAGTGTGGTGCATTGCTCTGCAGAACTGGCATTTTTAAAAATAAAACCAGATTCATTTCCCATAGATATGTTGCTGGTAATGTTCTGGAGAGTTTTTTCTCTTTCTAGAAGGGTTGGAGGTATAGAGAGTGCTTCCTGGTTAGTGCTGGAGATAAGGAATGCTATGAAAAGAGATGGTACTGGGAGGAACGCCAGATGTAGAAGCCACTGCTTCAGTGGTCAGGATTGCAGACCTGTCCGGGACTCAGGTGGTCCCAGATAACCAGACAGCAGCATGGGTCTCTCTCTCAAGGGCCCTGAATCTGCTCCCATTCCTAAGACACTGCAATTTAATAAAATCCTCTTTAAGCCCATCACAGTGTACTTTAAGCCTGTGCTGTGCATGAGATGCTTTACAGTGAAAATTATTCACCATCCCCAGCCTGAAGAAGCCTCTTTACCCAGAAAAAAATACTTTAAAAACTTCTAAACTCTGACAACACTACGTAAAAAAAAAGGTCAACCATGATTAAGCATGTCTTATGTTGTACTCAAGCAGCTGTGCTGATTGGCAGGCAGAACTGTAATTAACAATTAGGTCAATCAATAGATATGCATCTGTCTTTAGAAATGGACCAGTTTAGCAATGCTCTAAAATTGCCAAAACATCCTCCTTTGCTCAACAACCACGCCCCAGCTACCTCACTCCCATACACACCTAATACTTTGTGACTGTTTGCAAAGTAAATATGGCACAATTTTTTTTGAATACAGGATTGAGAGTCTTTCATTCTAACAAGGGCTGGATGGGCTGCATCCTTTGGACACACTCTATAATGTTGGATTTTGCCCCAGACTCCTGCTCCAGGACCCTCTCCCCCATCCCACTCCATCCACAGTTGCTCCCAGGGTTGCCTTTAGCAAACCAGAAGGCGGTCCAGCTTCATGCCTTTCCCCCACGACCAGCCTTGGCACATGGGCACAGCTGCCTCACACATGTAGCAGCACTCTGCCCTTTTCAAGGTACCCCCAGCTGACTTGCCCAGAGTCAGGTCTTTAACACATTTACAAATAGTCTTCACCAGGATTCTCAAGCAGTCAGCCCTTGTCTTCCTGAGAAAGAAGAGAGTCTCGGGCTTCCGAACCCTCCAGAGCTGCTGAGGCATCAAGGACAAGCATTGCCAAAGTGTCTCCTATTGTGCATTTCTCCAACAACAGCAAGTTCACTTCAGCCACAACAGTACCACTGACGGTCACTGGAGAGGCTCCAGGCAGAGCCTCAACAAGGACCAATCAGGTCCAGTTACACCTTGACTCATTGGACACAATGTTGACCTCTCATCCTTGAGGACTCTGACTCAGTAACCCCAGCTCTCCCTGTCTCTATCCAGAAGGGCGAGTCTAGGTCAGTCCAGCAAATGCCAGTTTACAGAAAACCAAGAGACCAATTCACCAAGAGTCAATTTGCAGAGCTCAACTTGTCAAGCAAACACATGGCCAAACTTATCTAATTTACTTATTAGAATGTTCAGCAGGGCTATTCAGCATCACTAATCAGAACCATTACATTTTGGTAACTGATGATGATACATAGAAAAGTATCTTGCAGCAGCAGCAGCAACCAATTTTTGTTTTCTTTTTTCATTTTTCTTTCTTTTTTTTTTTTTTTTTTGAGATGGAGTCTCACTCTGTCTCCCAGACTGGAGTGCAGTAGCGCAATCTCAGCTCACTGCAATCTCCCCCTCCTGGGTTCAAGCAATTCTTGTGCCTCAGCTTCACAAGTAGCTGGAATTTATAGGCATGCACCATCACATCCAGCTAATTTTGTATTTTTAGTAGAGACGGGGTTTCACCATGTTGGCCAGGCTGGTCTGGAACTCCTGACCTCAGGTGATCCACCTGCCTCGGCCTCCCAAAGTGCTGGGATTACAGGTATGAGCCACCATGCCCAGCCGGCTTTTCTAATGAAATTTTTCAGTTGTCACTGATGCTTTGGATGAGATTGTTTAGGCCAATGCTGACTTCCTGAAAACACTTTGAGGTTTAAATTTGGATTGTTATCCATTGGAGTAAGTGAGCCCCTGGCCCTGGCCTCTCCAGAACCATTCAGTTTCCAATCACACCCACCCACAAAACATGCCCTCATTTCTGTGCGATCTGCCTCCCTGGTGACTGTGCCCCTGGGCTCTATCAAGGTGGGCCTTGGCAACAGCTGTAGCAGCCCCCACAGCTGGCTCTGCTAGGGTCTGGTGGTCTCCGAGGATTGCTGAGAAAACTCCCAAGATGCTGGGCCACAGCTGGGTCCCCTTGCCAACTTTGGGGGAACTGCGGCTGAAAGGCACGGCAGCTTGCCAGATACCTCCCTTGTTACCTCCCATGGTGGAGGCTGAAACGTGGAAAATACTCGTCTTTCCAGCTGCTCCTTCATGCAAGGGTGACCATGCAACCCAGCCCCGCAGTGAGCAGACAGCCACATGGAGGAGCTCTGTTTCGGGACTTCTGGATGTTGGTATGCAGGGGGAGGGTGGCAGTGAGGGTCATCCCCACAGACACCAAAAAGACGGCCTGCATTATCTGTAACGAGTTGAAAACAGTGATAGATCTGTGTGAAGGTCAACCTGCTTTTCTTTCTCACCATGTGCCTGCAATTCTAAATAAGGTCAGTGCTATACCCCTTGTGCCACAGCCCCGACCTGAAGAGCTACGGAACTAGTGAAGGAGATGAATGCATTTGCAGGGAGAGTGACCACCTTCCCTTCAGTTGGCCCCACCTTCTTCATGACAGCGGCCTTCATAATGACAGCAGTGATGAGGGTGCTCAAGTCTTCAGACCTTCAGAGCCTTAGGACTCATGTTCTGTTTTCTGGCTACACTAACGGAGCTAAGGGAAGGAGCCTCTGCTTCCGCTGGCCAGATGCTGACTGGTGCCTGCCGTGCCTTCACCATCCTCACCTCTCATTTGGGTGCTTTCCCTTTCTCCAGGCTCGGGTTCGGGGAACCTCAGGGCCACTATCTACCGGGCTCCATCAGCAAGTCAACTGCACAGCTGATCTGATGGATGTCACATGACTCACAGGCAGGCAGGCTCAGTGGGACGAGTCCTAAACTAGGACTCAGGGGACCACCTGGTCTCTGTTGTCTACTAATCGGCTGTGTGACCTTGAATAGGCCACTCCCCCCTTCTAAGCCTCAGTTTCCACAGCAGTAAAATCAGAGGGCCCTTCTCTAGAGAGTTCTTCCCACCCTGACATTCTTTCTCTCTCACACAGACACACACACACACACACACACACCACACAGAGATACACACACACACACACACACCACACACACACACACACAGACACATAGACACAGACACACACACACAGACACACACACAGACACACACACACACAAACACCACACATACACAGATACACACACACACCACACACACACAGACACACACACAGACACACACACACACAGACACACACACACACAAACACCACACATATACAGATACACACACACACATCACACACACACAGACACACACACACAGACACATAGACACACACACACAGACACACACACAAACACCACACACAGATACACACCACACACAGACACACACACAGACACACACAGACACACACAACACAGACACACAGACACACACAGACACACACAACACAGACACACAGAGACACACACACAGACACACACAGAGACACACACACAGACACACACACACAGACACACACAGAGACACACAACACAGACACACACACACACCTCTGGGTGGGTATGTTTTACAGAACTACTGGATTGCTTTACATTTTTTAACATGCTCTTAAGTTTTTCAGAAAATAATATAGAGAAGGATTTGTAACTTCTTAGCTATTCACTCAGATGAATCCTTTTTGGGTTTTAGTAGCTTCAGATCACTTCAACAGCCAATGCCAATAATTAAGGCAGAAGCAGTGCAACCTCTTGGAGTTGGCCTCTTTCCAGTAGCACAGCCAAATGCAACGGCATTATTTACCCAAATTGTCGGCCACCAGCATGCCCGGGAAGCAGATGCCAGCAGATGCCTTCCCGGATGCCAAGTCCTAGGGATGTCCTGGGGTTGGCTTAGGCCGTTAGCTCAGGAGGGAGGCAGCACCCACTGCATCGACACAATGCTCTGGGGCGATCCAGTCCTCAGCAGCCACAGGGAGGATCCAGCCACTGCGGCAGGCCGCACGTCAGGGCCATCAGAAGTGGAACCCCGGGCTGGGGAGGTGCTTCCAAAGGAAACATCTGGAAGAGGGGAAAAGGATAAAAGACCCAGCACCTAGATTAAGAAAGCAGGGCAGTTCCGGCCACCCAGAACAGTGTGTGCTGCTTGTTTGGAAAATGCATGATTATTTTCAGAGTCCTGAGGCCCATCAGAGACTTCATGTCCAGCGGTGCCAACGGCCTGGTTCTCAGTCAAGGTAGTGGTCTGAGTTGACGTGGTCGGTCTCCTGCTCCAAACACATAGAAATTCTAGGTAAAGTACAGCAAATTAAGTTTCAAAATCTATAACGAAGCTTAGAAGCTAAAAGAGTATCTGTGGATGCTCAAATAAAGAGGAGACTTGCAGTGGTAATCAGGATTGAGCTACACCCTGTGTATGCCTCAGAGGCTGGGTTTAGTTTTCAAGTTATCAAAAATCATATTGAGCTATAGAGACAGTTTATCATTGTGCATCTTTTAAAAATCAGATTAAGATATAATTTACATACAGTAAAATTCACCCTTTTTAGGATATAATACTGTGAGTTCTGACAGATCAATACAGTCATCGAATGACTACTCCTTTAAGGCACGGACCGGTCCCATCACCCTGCAAATGCCCTTCCGCCCTGTCTGGCCAATCTCTTCCCCTTCCCCTGGAAACTGCTGGTCGATTTTTGCCCTCATATTTCTGCTTTTTCCAGAATTCCAGAGAAATGGAGTCATACGGTGTTTAGAAAGGCTGCAGCTTTGGTTCTCGCCTAGGAAGCGGCACCAAGACCACAGCCTTGCCAACAGCAGGAATACTAGAACCAAGCTCCCCAAAGAAAACCGGAGTCAGGAAAGAGCTCTCCTGTTTAGGAACTGGAGTCAGAAAACTGCTTGCTGGCCTGAATATTAGGCACAAAAGTGGGTCACTTACCTCGGGCTGTGAGGGAAATAGTCACCAACACAATATCTGAACCTCTAGACTGTATGACACAAAATTGTGGACAGGTATCCTCATTGCTACCAGCATGGTGTGGACGTCCTGAGCCTAGAAACTCACATAAATACTGGTCTAGAAACTGTTCACCCTTGAGCGGCAGTCGACGCAATCACCATGTCATTCCAGAGGAACATCTCTGCCATCCAGGCCTATGCGGGACCCCTCAGGAGACAGCTGCACCCACATCATTACAAAGCGCTCAAAGAAATCCAAAGTTCTGAGCAGTAACCAGCAGATTCAACCAGGAAACATGTCAGAAACGAGAAATCGTATGGAAGTCTGAGAGGGACTTTAAAATGGCTATACTTGAAGTATTCGAAGAACTTAAAGAAAGAATAGACTGATAAGAGGCCGGGCGCAGTGTCTCACCCCTGTAATCCCCACACTTAGGGAGGCTGAGGCAGGCAAATCTCCTGAGGTCAGGAGTTCGAGACTAGCCTGGCCAACATGGTGAAACCCTGTCTCTACTAAAAACACAAAAATTAGCCGGCCGTGGTAGCAGGCACCTGGAATCTCAGCTACTTGGGAGGCTGAGGCAGGACAATTGCTTGAACCCGGGTGGCAGACGTTGCAGTGGGCTGAGATCACACCACCGCACTCCAGTCTGGGCAACAGAGGAAGACTCCACCTCAAAAAAAAAAAAAAAAAAAAGTCAATGTACTTGTGAAGAAGCTCTTGTTTATTGAGCATGTCCCTTTGAAGAAATGACTAAAGAGAGTCATTCCTCAGAGAGGTAGAATCTGGTGGAATGGGGCTTGCTAAGTCCACATTACCCAGGGACCGAGACTCACTCCTCAAATTCTATATTCAAGTAAACTGGCATTCAAGATATGTCAGGTGGATCTGTTAGACAGTGGTGAAATAAATATTTGTTTAGATATATTAAGATAGTTTAAGACCCAGAGATACCCTCTGAAAGAACTTGAACTAGTCAACAATTCAGAGGGGCAATAGAAAGTGAGCCCAGAAGAAAAGCATGACAAAAAAAAAAAAAAAAAAAAGGCAAGTGTGTTAATTTGCTAGGGCTGCCATAGCAAAATACCACAGAGTGGGTGGCTTCAACCACAGACAGTTATTTTCCCCCAGTTTTGGAGGCTGGATGCCCAGGGTCAAGGCGTCCGCAGGTCTGGTTTCTGAGGACTCTCTTTCTGGCTTGCAGACTCTGGTCTTGTTGCTCTGTCCTCACACGGCCTTTCCTCTCTGTGCACGCATGTGTCTGTGTCCACATTTCTTTTTCTTACAAGGACATCCATCATACTGGATTAAGGCTCATTCTAAACACCTCAGTGTAACTTAATTACATCTTTATTTTAAAGACCGTATCTCCCAATACAGTTACATTCTGAGGTACTAGGGCTTCCACATGTGAATTTTGAAGAAACACAATTCAACCAATAACAATCAGTGTATACAAAGAAATTAGTAAGATCTAAATCAGTATCGAATCATCACTATCACCATCATCTCATCATCATCATCATCAATTTGGGAGATGCAAAATCATGAGGAATTAAAATAATAGAAATAGTAAAAACATGAGCAGTGGAAGGTGGTAAGTAAGAAATTTCGAGTGTATAAAGTTCCTGTTTTTATTCAGGAGAAGGATAAAGATGTTGATTAACTTCAGGCTTCAGCACAGCCATTGGGGAACAGGCTTTGTTCAAAAATCACAAAGTGAAGTATGCATATTATAAGCTTTAGGAAAATAGTGAAAGGCCAGAAACACATGCATAATTTTCAAATCAGTAGAGGGCAAAAGAGGGAAGAAAATCTAATCAATGCCACAGAAAGCCACAGAAAAGGAGTAGGAAAGGCAAAAAAAAAAATAAATAAATAAAAAAAAAACATGAAGAGTGCAAAATAAGATAGACAAAAATCCAGATAATCACAGTAATCACATAAATCTTAAGTGGATTAATTTTTCCTATTAAAAGACTGACACTCAGAGTACACTTCAAATGTCCAGATCATGCAGTTTATAAGAAAGGCACTAAACATAATGACAGAGCTTGAAAATAGACATAAAAAGATACACCAGGTATATCCGTTAGAAAGCTTTGGTTACTGGTCACAGAAAAATCAACTAAATTGGTTAATAATAAAGTAGATTTATTAGTTTAGATAAACAGACATTGCAGAGGCAAGATCAGCTTCAGAGTAGCTTGATTCAGCAACAATCTCATTAGGGACCCAGTGTCTTCCCATCTCTGCTCTCCCTTCCATGGTATCAGATCTATTGTTAGGCTGACTTCCCTTTGGGAGAAAATTGGCTGCAGGATTTCTAGGTTTCATCTCACCTATCCCATCAAGAAAATTCGAGGCAATTCTAAAGAACAATAAGAGATGAGGGAACATGACTTAACCAACAGGATATAAACTATCCTTATAAAGCTATACTAATAAAACTGGGTGATATTTATAGAGCAATAAAAAACAGACAAATTGATAGACCAGAGAGCTTAGAGACTACATATATATAGATATACATGGTGTTGGGACAATGGCTTTCTGTATAAAAGAATAAAATCAGGTTCCTATCTCATAGCATGCACAAAAACAAATTCTAGTTTGGCTAAAGCCTATATGTTAAAAATATAACTTTTTAACATATAGGCTTTAGCCAAACTAGAATTTGTTAAAAATATAACTTTTGGCCGGGCACGGTGGCTCAAGCCTGTAATCCCAGCACTTTGGGAGGCCGAGACGGGCGGATCACGAGGTCAGGAGATCGAGACCATCCTGGCTAACACGGTGAAACCCCGTCTCTACTAAAAAAATACAAAAAACTAGCCGGGCGAGGTGGCGGGCGCCTGTAGTCCCAGCTACTCGGGAGGCTGAGGCGGGAGAATGGCGTAAACCCGGGAGGCAGAGCTTGCAGTGAGCTGAGATCCGGGGCCACTGCACTCCAGCCTGGGCGACAGAGCGAGACTCTGTCTCCAAAAAAAAAAAAAAAAAAATATAACTTTTAAGCTATTAAAAAAAGATAATATCTTGATGATGTCAGGTAATAAAAAGCTTTCAAGATATCAGAGAACAAACCATTTAAAAATTAATAGATTTGTCTATATCAAAATCAAAATACTTTATGACAAAAAATGACAGATTAGAAGTTGTTTACAATACGAAATAGCAAAAAGGTAGTCTCTGGAATATAGAAAGACCTTCTACAACTCAATAAGAAAAAGGTGCTCAACCCAACAGAAAGAGGGTAAGAGATTTAAAGGGGTAATTGACAGAAAAGGAAATCCAAGTGGTCATGAATACATGAAAAGACGCTCAACTCGTGGAAGCACTCAGAAAACAAGTTGAAACCTTCTCACATCGTGTCAATCCCCATATTTTAGAAAAAAAATTAAAAGTCTGACAATATTAATCTTTGTGAAAATATGAGGAAAATGGGAACTTTCAGAAACACTGCTAATGGGGGATAAATTAGCACAGCCATTTGGGGAACAGCTTTGCAGTTACTATTAACATTGAAAAATGTGGCTGGGCGCGGTGGCTCAAGCCTGTAATTCCAGCACTTTGGGAGGCCGAGATGGGCGGATCACGAGGTCAGGAGATCGAGACCATCCTGGCTAACACGGTGAAACCCCGTCTCCACTAAAATACAAAAAACTAGCCGGGCGAGGTGGCGGGTGCCTGTAGTCCCAGCTACTCGGGAGGCTGAGGCAGGAGAATGGCATAAACCCAGGAGGCGGAGCTTGCAGTGAGCTGAGGTCCGGCCACTGCACTCCAGCCTGGGTGACAGAGCGAGACTCCGTCTCAAAAAAGAAGAAAAATGCACACATTTTATGACCGAAAAATTTTGCAAGGCATCAACCCTAGAGAAACTCTTCTATGAGGGTAAGAAGACACCTCAGTCTTGTAATAATGAAAACATTTTTAAACAACCTAAATTTTCATCTAAAGTAAAAGTGGTACATATTAATCAGCAGCAGTGAAAAGCAATGAAGTATATCTGCGTATCTTGACATGAACAGATCTTACGAACCCTGTACTGAGTGAAAAAATCAAAGTGACAGATAAATATATATAGATATAGATATAGATAGATAGAGAGAGGGATGAGAGAATAAGATATTATTTATTATATAAATTTATTACATAAATTTTTAAAATGCAGAAGAAAATACTTTACATGATTAGGGACACAAATATATATTATAAGCATTTTTTAAGTGGACAAGAAGGCACATACCAAATTTATGACAATAACTTCCTCTGGAAAGGAAAGGAGGGAAATAGGAATGGGTAGTGATAAAAGTGAGATTCAATTTAATCAGTGACTTTCCTTTTTTAAAGCTCTCTGTGGGATTAAGACGATGCTGTGTTTTAGTCCATTTTCTGTTGCTTTAATAGAATGCCTGATACTGGGTAATTTATAAAGACCAAAAGGTTATTTGGCTCATGGTCTTGGAGGCTGGGAAGTCCAAGGGCATGGCGCCAGCACCTGGTGAGGGTTTTTCTTGCTCATAATAACCCTGGGGAAGGCATTATACAGCAAGAGAGCAAGCAAGCACATATGAAAAAGACCGCAAGAGTGAGCTGAGCTCATTTTATAACAACCCATTTTCGTGAGAAATAACTCCCTCCCGAGAGAACTAATTCACTCCCATGACAATGGCAGTACTCCATTCAGGAGGGCTCCACCCCTGTGATCCAATGACCTCTTAAAGGTCTCACATCTTAACACTGTTACATTGGCAATTAAGTTTCTAACACATGAAGTTTTGGGGGGCACATTCAAACCAGAGCAGGCTGGGACTTCAAATCTCACCCTCTGAGTTTCTTCCCCTTCTCTGACCTGCTTCTCCCATTGTCTTGCCAGTTTCTCCTGGGAGCGCTTCCCTAATCAACCGTGTGCACAGTGAACCTCATCCCAGGGTCTGCTACTAGGGAGCCTGTCCTAAGACAATAGCCAAAGGCACTCAAGTCTCTCCCCTTCACTCCAACTCTTTGATCCATCTTTGGTAGGCTGGAAAATGATTCCTGCTCACCCCTCAGAACACACACACAAAATCAATATTCTAATCCTTGTGACCTGTGAATTTTACATTGTATGGCAAAACAAAGGGGTCTTTGCAGATGTGATTAAGATAAGGATCTTGGGATGGAGGGTTATCTGGATAGGCCCTAAATGCACATACATTTATCTTTATAAGAGTGAGGCAGAGAGAGATTTGACTACACACACAGATGAGAAGGCCATGTGAAGATGGATCAGCAAGAAATTTGAAGATGCTGGTTTTGAAGATTGGAGTGATGAGGCCGCAAACCAAGGAATGCCAGCAGCCACCAGAAACTGGAAGAAACAAGAAATAGATTATCCCCTAAAGCCTCCAGAGGAGCATAGCTGTCTATGATTTTGAACTTCCGAGTTCCAGAACTGGGAGAGAGTAAGTTTCTGCTAAGCCACCCCATTTATGGTAATTTGTTAAAACAGCCACGGGAAACTAACATGCTCTCCTAATAATAAAAGCTTATAATCCTTACACCATGCTTACCATATCCTAGGCCCTGTGCTGAACTTTCACCCTGGCTGTCTCATGTCAGCCTCATAATATCTCTGGGGTAGTTAATGCACAGGAGCAAAAACTGAGGCTTGAAGAAGTTAAATGACTTGCCCAGGGTGACACAGAGTCAGGATTCAGACACAGGCAGGCCAACGCCAGAGCTGTCCTTCTCTACAATACCGTGGTCCCACCTTTCAAGTTGGGAGGCCCAGCAGGGATGGTTATCAAGCAGGGAAGAAGGGGAGGTATCTCTTCTTCCAATCTCTGCTGTATGTCAGGATCCCAGAAAAAAGCATTAGAAGCCTGGGCTCAGGGATCTCTCTACCTGCCAGACCCCACCCACCAGTTCCAGAAAGGCGGCCCCAGCACACATCTCCACGGTGACCGAGCAAGGCAGACAGCTGGGCTGCTGAGCAGAGGGAGCCCAGGGCTTTCCGCGCTCAGGGCCTGCTCAGAGAAGGTTGGTCTGGTCACCCCAACGAGCCAGTTCACCAAGCACTGGCATCTTCCCACAAGAGAAGAAAGGAAGGACAGAGGGAGGAAAATAAAACAGCCCAAACAGCCCAAATCAGTCCTCCCCTGAGAGCGGCGTTCAACAAGGGACATTAAATTAAATTCTTGAGGAAACAGGGCTCAGAGGGTAGGAGCATGCCAAGTGGGCCCAGGAACACTTATCACTCTTCGGAACCCAATTAGCCTCCCTTTGGGACACTGGGTTCTTCATTAATCCCTTCTCTGGCTGAAAACGAGGTCTCTACGCTTTGATCCCCTCCGCCTGCCTGCCAGGGCTCCTGGCTGGGAAACGTCACATCTGCCACTGCTCACACTATTGTGTTAGCTCACAGACCCATGGCTCTACAGTAGCCGAGGCCACGCTGCCAGAAGCCCCTCCAAACACTCACCCAGACTTGACCGTGGCCCCAGCTACACCCAACATACTCTCTGGCCACCATCAGAGAAAACTCAGACCCAGTCCCTGCCTTGAAAGAACTTGAGATGGAAGAGGGAGAAAAACTTACAGAAAAACCTTTAGGACAGGGCAGACCGTGATAGGGCCACAGTGCCGCGAAAGCTATCATTTCTCATTGGAGCCTTTACTCTCCTGAGCACTGGCCTAATCCCATTTCCCACATGGTCCATAAACATCTTTGGGTCCTTTACTCCACTGGGCCTGTCGCCCTGCCGTCCTGCCCTGATGCAGCTGGAGGCTGGGGGGCTCCAGCCTTCTCCTGAGGACTCCTGTCTAAATGCTTCGCTGCTCTGGAATTCACAGGAGCCCAGGGCATGGAGTCCACTTGGTCTCCTGTTTCCTTCAGGTTGGTGCAGAGCCCTTGTCCTCCCTCACCTTCTCTCCCCCTTTGCTCCCCCTGCCTCACCTGCAGCTGTCCATGAGCTCTGCTCAGCAAGTCCCAGCTGACCTGAATCTTTTCTTTTTTTCGAGCTAAACAGATATCTGCTTTGCTAATACTGACTGCCTTTCAAAGCATAATTATAATACATTGTGTTAAAATCTCACTCCAGTAAGAAGCAGGGGACAGGGGAGAGGAATGGACTGGCTGAAGAGGACCAACAATCTCTTCCTGTCCCCTGGTGCAGGGAATAAGGGACTGAAGAGGTCATTCTGGGGAAACTGAGGCTCAGAATGGCCCGATAACCTCCCAAAGCCAGACAGCCTGTAACTGGTGGAGCTAAGACCCTGCTGTTGACTTTATCGGCGAATGGACAAGGATGAGAAGGGAGTTTAGGGTGCATCTGCCAGGTCTGGGCAGAGCCTGCCCCGGTGTGTTCAAGGTTCAATGTTCAACACCCCCACCCTGGCCCCGTGCAGGACTCCACGGAGAGCCCGGAACCACACCCCAGGAAAACACACAGGAACTCTGAGGGCAAGGACAGGGAGGGCTGCAGAGCTGCCCAGGACACCTTGCCTGACAAGGGCTCCTGCCAGGCAGCTCATTTCAGCATAACACTTGCTTATGAGGGCCTGCTCTGCTCGGAGAAGGGTATCAGGCCCCATGGAGGATGCACAGCGAAGCCAGCACGTCCCTAACCTCAAGAAATTCCCAGCCTCCTGAGAGAGATGACTGTCCCATGGACTCCTGCACCCATCAGAAGGCCTGCAGGGAGCCATCTGGGGCCGCTTTTCAGCCATTACCTCTATGCTCCAGGCCCATGCTCTGGGCTCCAACTGATGGTGCTGGAGCTGGGACTCTGCCGCAGCTCCGCTCTGCCAGCCAGCTCTGTGTAGGCCGCGTAGGCTCTGCAGCCCGGGCGCTAGAGCGGCAGCACCTAGGCTGGTGCAGGAGGCAGGACTCGCTCTTCCTATTTGCTCCCTGTCCGCTTCCTGCGGGCTTCCTGTTCCTGGGAGCTATTTCCCTCCCCAGCCAACAGCGGACAGCGCCAAACCGGAGCCGCGGCGGAACGCAGCTTGCAGCTTCTCCAACCCTGGCAGAACCAGTTCCATCCCCCTGCAGCCCAAGAGACGCTATCAGAAGCTGGCCCAGACCCCTGCTCAGAGGTCGCGGTCCCAGGCAAGCGGGCCCTTGTCTGAGCTCAGGGCCCCAGCACCAGCAAGCAGAGACCCCTCCTCAAGTCTGAGTATCAGCTCTGCAGGGTCCCTCCACTGTGTTTCTAAATGTCCCCTTTTCTCCTTCAGTCACAGAAATACTAGTAGCTGCTTTCTGCAGTTGCCACTTCTGCTCACCCTGTCAGTCCCTGTCACCCTGATGACTGCAGAGAAGAGTCTGGAGACCGAGATGGACCTCCCAGGACTTACAAAGCAGAGACTTTCATTCCTGCTCTGCTGAGAATCCCCTTCACACCCTGGCTCTTCTGGGCTGTGTCCTCATTCCAACCTCAGTTCTTTCCTTTCCTTTCTTTTTTTTTTTTTGAGATGCAGTATAGCTCTGTCACCAGGCTGGAGTGCAGTGGCGCAATCTCGGCTCACTGCAACCTCCACCTCCTGCCTCAGCCTCCTGAGTAGCTGAGACTACAGGCACCTGCTGCCACACCCAGCTAATTTTTGTATTTTTAGTAGAGAAGGGGTTTCACCATGTTGGCCAGGATGGTCTCCATCTCCTGACCTCGTGATCCGCCTGCCTCAGCCTCCCAAAGTGCTGGAATTACAGGCGTGAGCCACCGCGCCCAGCCTCAACCTCAGGTCTTTATACGAAACTATCTCGGCCCTGCTTATTGGATGCTGACTGCTACTGGATCTTTAGTGGATAGCTAGCATTTTGATCTCATCCTCAGAATCTCAATGGCCCCCTCTCTGATAACAGTAGTCCTCATTCATAGATCTGCTCTTCCACATGGCCCATCCCTTAGGATTCGACTTCACTGCCCATGGCAGTCCCCTCTGCCCTAACATGGTCTAAACATGATGTCAGTCCCAGAGGTGGGCCTGTGGCCTAAGGCAGCTGACCACAGCCTTCCCTGGAACCTGTATACTCTGAGCTCTTTCTCTTCCACAGTCACCAACTAGGGTAATAGAAACTGGGTTGTCCGCAGCGGGGCCTCTCCCTCCCCCAGCTCCTATCCCAGGTTATCCTGTGTGTAGCAGAAAATAATGGTGACCATTCAGAGAGAGAGAGCTGGCTGCGCTGAGGTTGCCATCCAGTCATGCCTGAGGTCCACTCCACCCGTCTTTCCCAATTTCTGGAGCCCAAAGCCTCCCTTTGTGTAGGCAAGTGTGAACTGGGTCTCTGTCATGCTCAACAGAGGGAGTCCTGACTGATGTGGCAACGCCCCCACACCTAGGTCGTCTGGAAGCAAAAGCTGAGCCAGGGCCGGTCTAGTCAGACTCCCTGCCTGCCTCTGCAGCCTCACCACACAGTCTCCGCTGCGCCACAGCTGCTGCCTATAGCTTCCTGCTTAGGCAAGGGCCTTGCCAAGGGCCTAGACACCCAGTCGGGCCTGGCTGAACCAGGGCCAAGTTGAAGAAGCAAAACCCAAGATGGAACTAAGCAACAAAGGAGTCAAGAATCCAGGCCCCTCCCACCCCAGAGCCCTGGGCATGACGCTGAACCTGAGTCTTCCCCACCCCACTTGTATGAGGACGTGTGTAGACGGTAAGTGCTGTGTGACAGTAGGATTATACTCATTCCGCTTCCTTAATGAGCCAGGCTTCTTTTGGAAGTATCAGGCTTCAAAGCTGAGACATCTATAATAGTATATATAAATAGAATGAATATAAATAGGCTGGGCACAGTGGCTCACACCTGTAATCCCAGCACTTTGGGAGGCCGACATGGGTGGATCACCTGAGGTCAGGAGTTCGAGACCAGCCTGGCCAACATGGTGAAACCTCGTCTGTACTAAAACTACAAAAATTAGTTGGGCGTGGTGGCAGGCACCTGTAGTCCCAGCTACTCAGGAGGCTGAGTCAGGAGAATTGCTTGAACCCAGGAGGCGGAGGTTGCAGTGAGCCACGATCATGTCATTGCACTCCAGTCTGGGTGACAAGAGTGAAACTCCATCTCAAAAAAAAAAAAAAAAAAAAGAATATAAATAGATATGCATATAAATAGATATATACATATGCATATGTGCGTGTGTGTCTAGACATATAGATAATTCTATACCCCCAGAACATCTTTCCCATTTCCGCAGGAATCAGGTTCCAGGGGCCTCAGAGGCTGTTTAGTCCAACCCATTCCCCTTCCCTCCCTCCTCCCAGATAAGGAACTCAAGGCTTCCCACTAAATCATGTAGCTGGTGACTCGCCACATTGGGAGCAGAATCCAGGCTTCCTCTCCAACACATTAGTGTCTGATTGAACTGAAACCGCACAGAAAGCAGAGGGCTTACAGCTACCACCTTCTGACGTCAGTCTAGCAGGTTTCCTGCAAGGCCCTTTGGGGAGGAGAGAGTCAGCTGAAGGCCCTGGAGTCAATAGGCCTGCAGGGCCATCCTCTCCACTGAGGGTTTTTGTATGGGACTTCCTAAGAGAAGAAGCTTCTCCCAAGTATAGTTTCAAAATTCTTCTTTACATCAGACACTTGGAAAAAACACAGCCAAAAGGCGTCGGTGTGCTGACCCCAGCCCAGGCCCAGCAGGCAGCATGATGCAGGAAAAGGGGCCTGGCCCCGGCTGGCTGGGTGACCTGGGGCAAGTCGTTCAGCCTCTTTGGGCTTTTGCTTTCCTGTCTGCCACATAGCAGGAGAGGGCATTCCAATTCCCTACCCAACCTACTGTCCAAAGCTTTTGTCTCCAACTCTCTCATGCCAAGGCACAACCCTGACTCTGCCAGCCCCCTGATCAGGGCCTCCCCAGGCAGCGATAGGACTGTGCCTATCACCGGGTACAAACTTTGTGGAGGTGCTGTGGACGGGGAGTGCCAGGCCTGGGTTTCCCTGGAGAGACACCGACGTGCAGCTACCACATATTTTGATTCCTGTCTTCTAAGTTGTAGACACTGCAGCTCCCAGGATTTGCCAAATCAGCCCAGCTCCCTCCGCCACCCTACTGATTACAGAATGGTCTAGAGACCAAGATGGACCTCCCAGGACTTAAGAAGCAGGACTGTGAGTTCCGTTCACGCCCTGACTCTCCTGTACCTGTGTCCCAATGTCAAGCCTGAGAACCGCAGAAACCCAGGGAGTCAGGGCGGTAAAGGAAAGCTCGTGATTGTAGCCTCCTCACTCCCAATCCATTTTCCAGACGAGGAAACTGCCCCAGAGGGGCAGGAGTGACAGAGCAGGACCAGGAACTAGCTCACAGGTTGTCTAGATCAAGTCCCCATCCACTTTATTCCAGGTGTGCCCTTGGGAAATTTACGTCACCCCTTCGAGTGGCAGTTTCCACCTCTGTCAAAGTGAAAAGATTCCCTTCCCCGTGGGGCTGCTGGAAGGATGGAGGAGGTTCATAAATGTGAAGTGCCCGGAATAGTGCTGGCCAGAGAAACTCGTCACTGTGAGCTCTGTTAGCCACTTGCTCTAACAAACACCCCAAACCTTCAAAGTCTTAACGCAAAAGAAGTTGATCACTCCTATAACATCCAATGCCAGCATTCCTTACTGGTGGTCTATTCGCCACATGCGGACCAGGAACTCAGGTTCATCATTTCCTGTGGTTTCCCCACCCCCGAGAACCCAGAAGGCCTCTGTTCCCAGTCAACAGAAGGTGGAAGAGAGAGTGGAGAATTCCCAACAGTTCCTAAGCCTCAGCCCAGGGCTATTCCCTGGCACGTGACTTCCACTCATACTCCGCTGGCGAGAGCCGGCTCTATGGTGGCCATACTTGACACGGAGGAGTGGGGAGATGGAGTGTCTGGCCGAGTGGCCACCTCCCAATAACAAGCTCACCATACAGAAGGGGAGCCCACATTTTTGTAAACAGCTGTCTCTGCAACGACTAACAAACCCTACTGACCTAGTGGCTTCACGTGACACTTACTGGTTCACACTCTCTGAGTCAACCATGTGGGTTGGAACCAGCAGTGGTTTCTCTGCTAGTCTCATCTGGGGTCACTTATGCAGCTCCAGTAAGTGGATGGCCCGGCTGGGCCTGCATGGCCTAGGATGGCCTGACACACGTGTTCAGCCCTGAGCACGCTGTCAGCCAGGGTGTCTCAGTTCTCCAGCAGCTCGTTCACATGGCAGCAGAAGTCCAAGGCTGCAAGAGCAAGGCACCACAAGGCTTCCTAAGGCCTAGATTTGGCAACCATGTAGCATCACTTCTGCCACGTTCTACTGGTCAAAGCAAGTCACCAGGCGAGTCCAGGTTTAAGGAGTAGGGAAACGGGCTCCACCTCTCAAAAGAATCTGTGGCCATTTGCAGTCTACACACAGGGGTGAAGGAGGAGAAGGATCACCCTCAGAAGACAAGAGGTTGTATTTTACACAGACCAGACACTCTGGGTCCTCTGCCATGGCTATCTGGTTGTCAGGATTTGAGAAGGAGTGTGGCTGCATCATACATATACGCAACCCATGGAGTCAACGAATCCACTAGGGGAGGAGAGAGAGAGATTATTTAAAGAGTGTCTTTGGCTGGGTGCGGGGGCTCATGCCTGTAATCCCAGCACTTTGGGAGGCCGAGGTGAGCGGATCACGAGGTCAAGAGATGGACACCATCCTGGCCAAGATGGTGAAACCCTGTCTCTACTGAAAATACAAAAATGAGCCGGGTGTGGTGGTGCCTGCCTGTAATCCCAGTTACTTGGGAGGCTGAGGCAGGAGAATCGCTTGAACCCGGGAGGCAGAGGTTGCAGTGAGCCAAGATGGTGCCACCGCACTCCAGCCTGGAGACAGGGTGAGACCCCGTCTCAAAAAACTAAATAAATAAATAAAGGGTGTCTTTGATCCCAAGGCATTGACTCCATGCCTCAGCGTGGGCATATGACGTGATACAGAAGACACGTCTACGATTCCCCCGCCCCAGTCTCATTTTCCACATGCCTGTCCGAGAATGAGCACTCGGTTGAGCAGAGTATGATCCTAATGACTAAAGAGACATGTTTTTCATGGTGCATGATCTCCAAATACCTGTCAACGACTTCCTCTGGTGTTCAATCAAAGAACTACCAATTCCAGTGCTGGAGGAAGATCTGGCCGGGATGCACTCAGACAGAGAGTGTGTGTCTGACTCCAGTAGTATGCCCTCCTAGGGGATTTTCAAGGGTAAGGTGGACTACACAGGATTCTAACCTAGCGTGCTAAGCTTAGAACCCATCCTTCAGGTTCGCCAGGGCCCCCCTGGAGCACACGTCCGTGCCAGCACAGGCGCTCGGTCACTGAGAGGAGTGTGCTTGGTCTTATGCTCCGAGTCATGGATCTAACCAGTCTGACTGCGATGAACTCCTTTCCTCTCCTGGCCCTGGGAAGGGAACACTGGCCAACTAGAAAGGCTCTAAAGGGAAGTGACCAGCACAGAGGGGCACAGAGCAGTCTGCAAACCAGGTCATGGGGATGATGGAAATAGCAGGTTTAGCCGGAAAAGAGAGACACAGAGAAGTTAAATATTCACATATTAGACAGGGTCAAACATGCTTGTCATGTTATTATTCCCTATCCGGAAGCCTGCCGTGCTCTAGAGCAATCCTCCTCCTCCTCTTCCTCCTCCTCCTCCTCATCTTCCTTTCTCTGTCTCTGTCTTCCCTCCTTTGCTCCTTAAATTCAGTGTTACCAGGTGATCCAATACATAAAAGCTGTGAGTGGTGATGCTCCCTCGGGCAGTTTAGATCTTCGCTTTCAGTGGAAAACACTTCTGTTAGGTGAAACTGAGGCAGGAGAATAGGACCTGGAGGCAAGGAACCTAACTAAAATTTAATAATTATAAAATTTTAAAAACCATTTTTATTACAAATGTGCTTCTTAATGAGATAA
This sequence comes from Piliocolobus tephrosceles, assembly GCF_002776525.5. Lineage (NCBI taxonomy): Eukaryota > Metazoa > Chordata > Mammalia > Primates > Cercopithecidae > Piliocolobus > Piliocolobus tephrosceles. The sequence continues at coordinate 190,725,868 of NC_045435.1, read as the reverse complement.
ATGGAGATAAAATGGAGATAAATGGAACTGGCTTTTTTCTAACTAGGTCGTGTATCAGTTGATGAATATGACTTACTGTTTTAATGAGTCAGAGTTGAGCATCAATTTTATACCTATTTTTCCGGTTTTTTAGATGTAGGCATTGAGAAACTCTAGTCATATCAGTAGATGGGAGTGGAAGGAGTTTTGTTCTAAAAATGTAATTTAATTATCTGAACTACTGACTTATATGCCTGAAAATCATGTAGTAAACTACTATTAATTTTGATGAAAACCAAAAACTGAAAACCATTTGTTTGGCAAAAGGATTGTCACCAGTCTCAAGAGTTATTCTCCTTGTCATCTTCTGGAAGGAATACCAAAAAATTCTATTAAGACTTAGGAAATGACTCTTAATCAGACCCATTACTCTTTCCCTAAGAGGCACTTGACTTAACCCATTATTGTCAGACAAGTTTAGGAAATCTGAATCTATTACTTTAATTAAACTTTGGACAATACAATATTTTCATTAAATGCTTTTATATCATCACTTGCTTTAAATATATTTTCAGAAAACCTAAAACTGCAAAATATAGTTAATTCAAATTATGAAAAATATTATGTCATATAACTTAATTATCAAACCAGTCCTTACTATTAAATCTATCAACCTAATCAGGCTTTATGTCAGAAAAAGTCCAGCTTTAGAAATGTGCTAACGGGCATTTTATGGAATACTATAAAACTTAGTAGAAGACAAACTTTGTAAAAAAAAAAAAATGTCATAAGGTAGTGTTTTAAAAATGGTTCAAACTTTACATCATTTTTGTCCAATGTAATATTTAACCTATTTTATAAGCTTTAAAAACAAAATAATAGCTCAATATATGATGACTGACTACTTAATTTATAAAGTTTATAATAATATACTGTGAAGCCCAAATGGCAAGTGTTTTAGGAAGTGAGGCATATGATAAAAGCCACACCTCTTTGAACTCTGGTGTTTCGCTTGGGGAGTTAATTAAATAAGAATCAGAAATAATTCAATTAATTTCACTGAATATAATGATTATATTTTACTATGTATCTAATAAAAGAGAAAGATAAATTCCACTAAAACAATTGGTCCACACTTAGCATATTTTAAATGGGAAGTAGAAAATATAAGACATTCTACAAAATGAAATAAGATGAAGATTAACTCGCTCTAAGGCAATTTATGATGTGATTGGATAAAATAACTTTTACCTACTTCATTAAATAATGAGCACAAATAGGAAAGACATCACAAAAGTGTTATTTGTGTATCTTTCATGATAGTCTCAGGAAACATTACAGTTATATTTGGGGCCTAGAAGAGTTAAAATTCTTAAACAAAAATAGCTATGACTCCCTCTGCCTGACTCTACTGTATTTCTGGATTAAGAATATCTCAGCCTGAGCCCCCATTCCCTATTTCTAAAGCAAGACTTCACCTCTAACAGAAATATGCATAAGACCAGGAAAGGTTTTGTGCTCCAAGGTGTTTTAATGGCTTGATGAGTCCTTAAAAGAGGTCTCCCCAGCCAGGCACGGTGGCTCATGCCTGTAATTCCAGCACTTTGGGAGGCTGAGGTGGATGAATCACCTGAGGTCGGGAGTTCAAGACCACCCTCACCAACATGGAGAAACCCCATTTCTACTAAAAATACAAAATTAGGTGGGTGTGGTGGCACAGGCCTGTAAACCCAGCTAGTCGGGAGGCTGAGGCAGCAGAATCGCTTGAATCCGGGAGGCAGAGGTTGCCATGAGCCGAGATCGAGCCATTGCACTCCAGCCTGGGCAACAAGATTGAAACTCTGCCTCAAAAAAAAAAAGAAAATCTCCCCTTTGTGTAGCGCCCCAGGGGGTTCCCTATCCCTCGAAGGGCAGTGGGTATCTTGCTTTCTCCAGGCAGGGGAAGCGTTAGCATAAACCCAAGTACATCCCAGGGAGGTGCGTTTAAGAAAGATCATCGTCATGCATGGGAAGCTGAGAATCAGAGCATGATTCCCTCAAAACCTGCAGTGCTCAGGGCTCCTTGGTGACCTCTTCCACCTGCAGAGGTTTGCAGCCCTCGCTCTGAACACCACTGCCCTTGGCCGCTGGCATCCGCAATCTCTCTTCACTGCAGGTTCCAGTGACTCTCAGTCCAGCTGCCCCGCCGCCCCACACTTACCCTCGGAGCATCACCCTCTCTGCCTCCCAGCCCTCTCATGGAGGAAGGTTGAACATGCTCTCCCTGGAAACGGAGGCCTGTGGTGAGGAGGGGCCGCTGGAGAGCAGAAATCCATTCCCATCTTTGGGACCCCCCCAGGAGAAGGACCCTTTCCCGCCTCCACTGGACTCTCCGGAAATCCTTCAGTCACCATCTCCCATCTCTATTCCCTGAGAAAAAAAAAAGTTGGGGGGGGGGGCATTTTTTCCCTTAAAAAAGGGAGAAGGCTTTCTTTATTTTCTTTATTCCCAGAACAGCACAAAATCAACATTATTCGGCTTTTTTACTTCCAAGACAGAATTTTGGAGTTTGCCAGGCTGGGCTGCTTGCGTTAACGGCAGCGTGGATCAGGGAAAATGCCAAGATGCTGAGGTCTGGACACCTGGACTCCCACCCCAGCCCCACACTCATCTACTGTGTGACTTTGAGCAAGTCACTCCCCCTCTTTGAGCCCTAATTTAAGTCCAAAATGGGACTGTTGATACCTGACTCCCAGCGTATGGGAGAGGATGAAATGGGAACACACACACCTACAGTACCCAGGACAGTTCCCTGGGCTCAGGAGATGCCCTGTGACATCCTTTCCATCCCACTGTCCCTTGCTCTCCAGCTCAGAGTCAAGACTTCTCCACCCTTCTGGGACAAGCCCAAGGAGCTGCTTCCCTGTTTCCCATCTCTAACCCTCAATCCCACCAGACAGATTCAGCTCTCTGGGTTCCCCCTTTTGCAGGCAGTCCCTGCCCCAGCTCCTGCCCCAAAGCCTTCCTCAGACTTCACAGGGTCAGTGTCCTTCCCCTCTGAGCCTGGAGCACTGGGTGTCACACACAAGTGTACACTCTTGCACACACCAGTGCACAACCTCCCCGCGGCAACCCCCTGCCCTCCCAGGCCTCCCTCTGGGGCTGAAGCTGAACCCAGAGAAAACTGCACAGTACAAAGAAGATGGAGTCCATTTTTCACATTCTTCCAGGGTCCATCAACTTCATGGTGTTCAGATGTGAAAGGAGTATGGGGTCTTTTTCAATCCTACACCTACTTAATTGCCTCAGTTGGGAGAGTAATTAATAAATGATTAATGGGAATGGCTTCTACAAAAATGGAATGATCCCGAGATGTGTTGCAACCTGCTGCCCAGATCGTCTTTAGAGAATTTAGAGCTGCTAATAGCTTCAGGTTGACTCTTCGTTTACATAGCAGATAATGCCCCAGGCAGAGGGACTCCATCGGCAGAGTCGAGCACTTGACTCACATCAAAGGGAAAAACCAAGCTTAACGTTAAACAATGGGTTCAAAGTACCAGGGGAGCCTGTCTCTAAGCCAGCATGAGAGCCCCAGGATGCGGACCTCCCAGGCCAGTAAGAGCCAGGCTTGTGCCCTGATCATCTGAGGCACCTTCTCCCACCGCCCTGGGGATTTAATGGGAGCCAACAAAATGCCACAGAAATTAAAACAGAAATAAAAGGAAGTATAGACCCACCAAGGCAGCAGCGGTTACCTTTGGATGAGATTGCAGAGTTGACTTGGAATTGTTTTTAGTTGTGCTGTTTTTCTGTATTAAGCTTGCATTATTTCTGGAAATTGTGTAATGTAATGTTGGAAGAATCTGGTACAAGGCATCTAAAAGGCACCTGACTAGATAAAGGCAGACAGACTGGACACAGAGGGTCTGCTCAACCCCTTTTCAGGGTGAAAACATGCTTGGTTCTAAGGTGGGCAGAGGTCACGAGGACTTCACTGCAGGACCGGGTCAGATGACGCCAAGGGAGCCAACACCCTCCCGGAGATCAGTCTGCCACCACATCCTCTATGCTCTCTGCCAGGCCTCCAGGCCCTCATGCCCCGGTCCTGCTGGGACTCCCCAGCCCGGCTTTCCCACAAGTGCCAGGCCAGAGAATCCACAGCCTAATGTGTTTTCAAAGCCAACAACAGCGCTGCGTCCACTTGAGTGAGCTTAGGAACCGCAGGAAGAAAGGAATCCAGACGTCCAAGAGGTGAAAGGAAAGAAGTGCTTTACTTGACAGAAAGTAGAACATATGCTTCCAGGAGGTGCAGAGCTCCTGACTATTCGAAACTTCCACATTTGAATTTCGCCCCGGAAGGCGAAGTCCGGGCTTGGAACCGCTCGCTGCTGGAAGGCAGCACCACTGGTATCCCCTGGCTTTCTACTTCGCTTGCTATTGCCTTAATTTAAGGTCAGTTTCCATCCTTCAAAATGTCACCTAAACCTGAAAATGTGTAGAGACACAAAGTAGATGAGGGGTGGGCGTAGGAATGGGGATTAACTGTAAATGGGTGGGAGGGATCTTACTGGGGCGTGAAAATGCTCTAAAACTGGTTTCTGGTGATGGTTGTTCCACTCAGTAAGTTACTAAAAGTCATTGAAATATACACTTAAAATGACTGAATTTTATGCTCTGTAAAATAGACCTCACTCAATAAAGCAAGTCATAAAAACAAAACAACAAAAACGAAACACCCATTCTTATATAACCTCCTCTCCAAACTCTTCCCAGCTGCCTTCACGCACAGAGCTGATCACGCCCTCCTCAGACCTCCTGCAGCCCCCTGGGGTTCCCTCCCTAACCTGCGAGATTGGTAGTTGTTCCTGCGTCTCCCATCCAGACCAGGCCACATCATCTCTGACTGCCCTACGTCTCTGCCCCAGGGTCGCCCAACATCCTGAAAACCTGTCTGGCCTGAATGAATGGAGGGAGAACGGGGGATGGATTGCCCGCTCACTCTACCAGCTCCATTGCCCAGGCCTTCTCGGGTTCCCGGAACTTAACTGGACACACAGACCTATTTCAGTCACACCCCCAGGCCACCCCATCCCAGACCCAGTGGGACAGACGAGATCACGCGCTTTGTGACCCAAAACTCAGGGACACTGCTACATCCAAGCACAGAAGGAAGTCGCCTCAACAAAGCTCTTATACTAAGATATTCATCGCCTCGTTATTTATAACAGTAACAATGCCGAAAGACCAATAGGGGATTGGTTAAATAAAAGTACCACCATAAGAGGCATTATATAGCGAATTAAAAGGGTATTCCTCAAAACCAGTTAATGGATGGGAAACTTTACAATATCATAGCAAGCCACAAAAGCAGGCTGTAAAAATGTAAATTATATGTATGATCCCTATTTGGTTTTTGTAAGTAAAAACTGGAAAGAACAGTAAAATGTTTACAGAGTATTTGTGGATGCTTTTCATTTCTATCCTTATACTTTTTTGCATTTTCTGATTTTCTACAATGAACACACATTGCTTTTTTTTAAAAAAAATCTCTTAAAGAATATAGAAAAGCCCAAAGAATAATACAGTAAAAGCCATGTAGCTAAAATTAGGAAAGATCCTATTTTATTTACATCAATCTCATATTTTTAAAGAATAAAAACAGATTAGATAAAATCTTCTTTATTCTCTTCCCCAGTCCTAGTCCCTCCTTGCCTCCCACTCCAGAGACAAGAGCTTTTATAGATTAAATGTATATCCAGTCCATGTTTAACATTTATATTATATTCACTACACATAATTATAATAGATTTTTGGGCCGGGTGTGATGGCTCACACTTGTAATCCCAGCAGTTTAGGAGGCCGAGGCGGGCGGATCATGAGGTCAAGAGATTGAGACCATCCTGGCCAACATGGTGAAATCCTGTCTCTACTGAAAAAAAAAAAAAAAAAAAATCTGGGCTTGGTGGCACACACCTGTAGTCCCAGCTACTCGGGAGGCTGAGGCAGGAGAATCACTTGAACCTGGGAGGTGGAGGTTGCAGTGAGCCAAGATTGGGCCACGGCACTCCAGCCTGAGTGACAAGAGCAAAACTCCATCTCAAAAAAAAAAAAAATTATAATAGGTTTTTAAAATTGCTCTTAAATGTAGCAATAAAATGCATCATACTGTGAATAACACCTTGCAACTTGCATCTTCCATGTTGAAATATACATTTTCTTTCATTCACTTAACTTCTGTATAATAGTCTATTGCATAATTTGCCACATATATTCATCTATTCTTCCTCTGATGGGCTTCTAATTTGTTTCTAATTTTTGCTATAAGAAGCAATACAATGAATATTGATGGACATGTTTTCCTGTGCACATAAGCATGTTTTCTTGTGCACACTAGAGCAGTGGTTCTGTAGTGTGGTTCCCGGAATGGCAGCATCAGCATCCCCTGAGAACTTGGCAGAAGTGAAAATCCTCAGGCTTCACCCCAGACTGAATCAGAAACTCTGGGGTCAGTGCCTGGCAATCTGCAGTTTGGAGGCAAACTACGTACGGTTTGAGAACCATTGCTTTAGACTAGAGAACGTAGCTAGAAATGGAATCACTCCGTCCTGGGGCCTGCTGTTCTAGAGTCCACCAATAGCTCTCGAAGCAGCTTGCCAATTTTACCTCCCACCAATGGCACATGAGGGCTTTTCCACGTCTTCCCCAGTACTGGCACCGTCAACCAGACTACTTTTAGCCAAGATGGTGGATGGAGATGCTATTTCATTTTTGTTTGAATTTGCATTGCCGTGATTATTAAAGATGTTTCATGTACATCTTAACCACTCAGTTTTCTTCTTCTTTCAATAATTTTACAATCACAAAAAACAGATTTGAAAACATACACACTTCAAGCCGCACTCACTTGTCTCACCATCCTGTTTAAGAGACGAAAGCCGGGACCGGAGCTCCACAGTGGCCAGCCGCCCAGACACCTCCCTATTCCGTGGTCTGCCCTTTGGCTCTGATCTCAGTCTCTAGGCCTCTCCCAGGATGACCTTCCACGCTGAAGCTCACACTCTCCTCCCACAACTACAGCCATCCTGAGCCCATCTGCCTGGGAATCCTCCCTACCCAAGAGTTAATGACAGGGAGCGAGTGCTCTTCCCAGCCCCGATCCAGCTCCAGGGGACACGGGGCGGGATTCAAGAGATCACGTACAGTAGATGCTTAACAAGGTCGAGAGACTAACTCATTCAATCATTTATTCATTCAACCAAAAAATATTAATTGAACAACATCGATGTGCCGGACACTGAGCTCAGCAGACTGGTGAGTGAGAACCATTACTTGTGGGCCCTCCTGGAGCTCACAGTTCCTTGGAAGAGACAGACAGTAAATGTGCAACTCCACAAATTAATGTAAAGTTGCAACCATCACAAAAGCCAAGAGAGGGAGGTGGATAGAATGGTAAGAACTGGTCAGGGAGGGGAGGAAGGATTCCCGAGGAGGTGAGGGTTCAGCTGAGAGCTGGAGGAGGCAGAGGCGTGCTTTCCAGCACCATCGGAATCGCCACATTCCCCAAGCCCACCCAGCCCTCTCTGCACAGCTCTGAGAATGCAGGGAGAGCCGAGTGCAGCAAGGCTGCCCAGAGCTGGAACCCCAGACACAAGCCTAGGCCCACTCACCCGCCAAAGGGCTGAGCCGGACACACTTACCTCAGAGCCCCCGAAGACACCAACTAAAGGCTGGCTGTGAGCTAGCTCATTCGGCAGGGCCCATGTCATGTTTTTAAGAGTGCTGTGGAAAAAAAAGAGAAAAAATTCACTGACGGTCCCCCTGACCCCACCACTTCTTCACCAGATGTCTCATCCCTGGTGAATTTCTGATAATGCCGCTGGCTGTTACAGTTTCCAAATGAGGCAGAGGGGCTGGTTCACTGCAGCCTGGGAGTCAACGTAGGAGAAAAGCTGCCATCCCCATCTCTCTCTCAAGGTTTATTATAAAATACCTGTCCCCCGCCCTTCCTCTGGAGAGTAAAATAGAGCATCCTGTGCGTTGATTTGTAATCACCACTGACAACCAGCTCACTTCAAGGTCTAGAGTACATATCAGAATGATCTTACATAAAACAGGACATTTTTTCAATGTCCAGGTCCTGCCCCACTGCAACGCAGAAGACGATGCCTTCCCCTAGCTTTGGCTAGAGAGCGTCGGGGTGTTCATCTGGCTGGTGATGCAAGGACAATCCCTTGGAGGAAGCTAGAGTGACATGATGGGTTGATTATTTCAAACAGACATGGTTTCATGAGACTGCAGGCAAGAGTTAGAAAAGTCTTCTAGATATTTTGGTTTGGAGGCACCACAGACAGGAAAGGCGAGATCAGGGTACCTAGGTGGAAGTCCAGGCTCTCCCCAAAACCCCAGGCTCACTGAGGCACCCTGACATGTTACTCCTCTCAAAGTCTTCATTGCATTGTCTGTAATGTAAGGAGTTAGACTAGATTTTCTTCAACATTTCTTCCGGTTTAATGCCCATGACTCTTGATTAATTTTGATTTTGTTATGCCCCACTTCATACGATTTTGGTGGCTCACAAAAATAAATTTGGCATAGAATAGGAAAGACGTACACAAAGAAATTGGATGGGAAAGAAGAGTAAAGTGGGGACACTAAAAGAAAATTAGCCTCTAAGCTGCGTGAGAAGGTCCTACACACTTTGTTAAAGGTGAGCCAGATTTTTGCTTCTGAGCTTCCTACCAGCCAATGCAAAGAGGAAAATGTGATCAGTTTTGAGACCAAGAGCATAGATATGGTAAGAAACAACCAGTTTCCAGGAAAGGATCAACTCTTCTTGGTTCTAAGGCCTGAGACATTTCTCACTTAGGTCTTTAAAGAGAGGGAACGCTGGCATGTTAAGAGCACACTCTCAATAGGATCTTTTCAGGGAACACATCCACCTCTTTATAAGGCCCCTCAATGTGGCCTGTGACATAACTGCAAAAGCAATGCGGTGAAATCAGTCTGACCTGGACCAAAACGGCAATATAGATCTGAAGTTCTCTGGTGGTCTTTGTAAACCGAGGGGAATAGCAGAGTAGCTAGGACAGTATTTCTCAACCCCAGGGGCTAAGGGCTCCTGGGGTTCCCCAGACATGTTCTTGAGCCAAACAGTGCTGACTGGGAGCAGTTACCCTCAATCACTTTCATGCATATTTCAGTAGAGGCAGAAGAAAAGAAACGGATCTGCCAAAGGGCCACCTGCGCCAGCGGGCCATCTCCGTCACAGTGCTAATTTAGTGTGGGTCAATATTAAGGGGCATGATTGTGATGTGGGCCTGCCCCTGCCACCTACCCCCTGCACCTCCATCTGCCACAATCCCTGCTACTCAGTGACAACCACAGACCCAAGACTTGCCGGCCTTGGTCTATGTAAAGCTGCCTTTCTTAGCTCCCAATCGCCCCACAGAGTAAGGCTCAAATTCCTTTGCAGGCTGTTCAGGTCTCCGTGTGAACCGCACCACCTTCACCTCTGGCTTCAACAGGGATGCTTCTCTATCCTCCCCATCCCTCCCAACGTCAAGCCCCTGACCCCTGAATCAAACCATTGATTTGCCTTTGTGCAGACATCTTCCAACCTCTGAGTTCCCTTTGCCTCCCTCCCCTCCCAAGGTTCTCTTTTGACTTCCTCCCATCCTCCAAGGTCCAACCCAAAGACCACCAGAGGTAAGCCTTCCCTACTTTCCCAGCAGATGAAATCTCCCTCCCAAGCACTTGGCCAATGTCACATCCATTGACACAACTCTTGTTTCTGCTGGGCGCGGCTGACTCCGTGAAGATGGAGGATGAAGTACGGAGAAGCCTTCAGCCCACAAGGTGAAGTTAGTTTCTTGGGCTTAGACCTGTGTCTTCCCGGCCTGACGGGGGGCTTCTTGAAGGCAAGAGCCCCGGTTCACAAGCCCCAGCCCTCCTGGGTCTCAGCCCTCCCGCCGCATTCCCACAAGTTCTGCTAATGTCTGCAGAATTCACTTGCAGGAAGGTGGGGTGTGGTGGGGCTGTGTCAGGGGAGGGGATGCTTCAGACAGCCAGCAGGTGGTGGGCTTGCTGGCTGGGCCAGCTGGGGTAGGACTTCTAATCCCTTTGTCACAGCAGCGCTGGCCTGGACAGTGGCCAAAGGCGGGAGGGGAGGGCGGCTGCCTCCCCAAAGGTGAACACCTGACACACTGTGTGTGCTTATTGGCCTTTCTTGCTGCACCTGTTTATTTAACCAAAGTATTCTGATCACAACGCCCATTAAACCTTGTTGACATATTTGAAATTCTGCATTCATGCAACTCAAGCTTCAGCCTTCCATCTGCCAGCTGTATCCTATATTAATTAAAACAGTGGCTGAGGTAAACCCAGTTAATCCTCTGGGGGAGGGGAGGGTTTATTTTTCAAAGGGACACAGTTTCAGCTTACAGGGTGCATCGGTTTGCTTTTCAGAGTTCCAAATGGGCATTTGTTGTGCACACACCGTGCCGAGAACCTTCTGCTAAGTACAGCATTGCGGCTGAGCACTCGTGAGTACTGAGGAATGAATGTGGGTAGGTGCAGCTATGCATGTGTACAGGAGTGAGCTACACAAGGGAGCATTTTGTGTGAGCCCTTGTGTTCATGTGGGTGTGAGTACCACATCTGCATCTCCTCAACACCCAGTGACATGCCACCCTCAGCGAATGCACTTGACACACCAAGTTCCATGTGTTCCTTGTTGTCCTTAAAGTACCAGGGAAGCTGTACTGCTCACGTCAATCACTTGAGATTAAAAACCAGAGAGCCTTTGTGTTTACTCCGAGCTCCCTGTGATGATCATTACTAGGACCTGTAATTTCCCTCCATGAGAAGCTGGCAGGCTGGGAATACTTTCTTTTAATGGTTGACAGCCCTTCATGGCAGAGCTCAGTTAATTCCTCCCAGGCAAGTTACGTGTCTCACTCTGAGTGATAGTCTGGGACCATGGCAGGCAGGACCCCTGTGCACAAGTCCGCGGGAGAGGTTTCACACGGGAGAGGAAATATGAGGGAAAGGAGCCTCCTGGGACCATACAGCACGGGGGCCCCAGTGGAAGGAACGAGGCCTGGCAGTTGGGAGTCTGGGGTTGGGTCTGGCCTCAGGCCCACCATGTAATCTTGGAAAATTACCTCGTCTTGGGCTCTGCTTCCTCATTTGCAAAATGAAGAGATTGAATTGCATCATTTCTTAGGTCCCTTGTGTCTTCCAAGCTCTAGGAGTGTGCCAAGAAATGGAGTAGATCTGCTGATTTTGGTGGGAATCACAGACTCCTAAAAATGTTAAGCTGGAGGGAACCTCAGCTCAACTTCTGTGCCTAACCGCCTCATTTCCCAGAAGCAAGTGACTTGTTTAAAGCAAGTCGAGGCAGAAGAAATAGAATATGTATTCTGGGATGGAAACAGAGCCAGCCCAGGTCCCCTGGTGAGGTTTTGAATGCATTTCACTTCCAAAAGGCAACCGAGATCACTCCCCCTCCACTTAGGTCAGGACTTGGCTCAGGCCTCGCTCAGCTCCTTCCCAAACCCCTATTCCCTAGCTGAGCTCCCCTCCTCCCAGCACCAGGCATTCATTCCTATGGTAGCAGCTGAAATACTCAGGGTTCCTGGTACATATAAAGCGGTCCCCAGCCCCCGCAGCAGCACCCAGCAGCTTGTTGGAATGGCAGGACATTGAGCCCCACCCTGGAGCTTTCAATCAGACCCCCAGGTGGTCCTTAAGTTTGAGAGCTGCTGTTGCAGGGGCCACCTGGGCTCTCCTACTCTTGTCCATTCCCTTCCCCCCAGCTAGACAGCGAGCTTTTTAACGGTAGGTCACACCGCTCATTCATTTGTGCATCCCAGGGTTTGGAACGGTCCCTGGCACAAAACAGGTGCTCATCAGGTATTGAATGAATACATGAGTGACATGAACCTGTGCAGCCTTCTTGAAGTCTGTGAACGTAGCATCAAAGCTGGGACGGAAGACCAAGTGTTGATGGAGAGATAAAAGTGAGGGTCTGCGAATCACCTTCTCCCTGCCCTCACTAGAGGCAGGGGGGTTCACGACTAGCCTGGTTGGAAGGGACGACTATGACATGAAAAAGCGTGAGAGGAGGTAGAAGAGCAGGGAAGGGAAAGATATCAAGGAGATGAAAGATGCCACGAGCAGAGTGTTTGGGACAGACCTGTGCACCCAGTTCATGTCCACCTCCACTAATCTTGCTTTCCTAAAGCAAATGTTCCTTATTTTCAGATGATTCTCAGCAAAGGCGAAGAGCACAATTGTTCAAAATGAGAATCTGAGTTTAGATCCCAGTTCCATTGTGTACATGCTGTGTGATCTTGGGCAAGTGACTGACCCCCTCCCCGTGTCTGTTTCCTCATTTCTAAACTAAGGATCGCAAAAGAACCTTCGAAGGGTGCCCTGAGGATTAAATGAGATCATATAATGCATTGCTACAGGGCCTGGCACAAAGAAAGGGTTCAATGGATGTGAAATGATCGTAAGTGAAAGCATAAAATCTGACCACTAGCCTGCTGGAGACTGTCCAACCTGGGAGTCTGGCATCCGGCTCAGTTTGAAGGCTCTAAACCTGGGCCTCTGCACCCAACACTTTGGTTTTTCCTCCCATTGGCCCTCTAGGCCTACTCAAAACCTCTTGCCTCCCTGAACCCCTCAGATTCGTATGTCTCAGGATGGTTGGGGGTGGGGTGTTCTCTCTGGTCTCCAGAACAATGGCATGGCTTGCCCAGGCCATAGAACCCAGTTAACAGCTCCCAGGCCCTCCCACCCAAATACCATTGCCTTCATGTTGGCAGCTGACAGAGGTGCAAAGAATGTTTACATCCCTAGATTAGAGAAAGCCTGGCAGCACCAGTCTGGGGTCTCCTGGTGGCCCCGTTTACTGTTTAGCTGTGTGGAGGATTCTGCAGTTGCCACCCACCCACCGTGCAGCTGGAATACATTGTAGCCTATGTGAGTGATGCCTCCCTGGAATTGTGCAGCACACAGCCTGAGAGATGTATGCAGTGCTCTTGTCCCCAGACCCAACAGCCATTCATGTCATGCTCCTTGTGAATAAGGTAAGGCCTTTAGCAACAGCTTTGCAGTCAGTGGGAACGGGCAGTTCAAAGTAGTCACAGACCTGCTCTTTAGAAATGGTCCCTGCCTTTTAAAATTCTTGAAAAAAGAATCTCAATCTCCATCCCAGCCACCTAGGAGCATGAAGGGCTGGGGAAAGGACACAGCAGGAGAAGTTCTAAACTATGCCCTCAGTGTGTCCCTTTCTGGGAACCCTGCCTTCTGGGCATCAGACTGCGGGCGGGTCTGCCTCAGCCACACAGGGGATGCGTTCTCCGAGACGGTTCCCGGGCAATGCTGTGAGGGCAGGTGCAGAGAAGTGAGCCCAGCACGGAAGGCACCTGCCAGCATTCGTTCCAAATAACCAATGTGCCCTGAACCCCACCAGCATCAGTGATCTCCAAGAAAACGTTCCCTTTCCCTCCCCATTCTCCCTGTCTCAAGAGGAACGTCTCCCATTAGAATTTGTGTGACAGTTGAGAAGTCGGAGCTCATTTATCCTTAATAATGTTACTGAAAATTACCAGTAATTACATAAGGACTGCGGAAAATCACGTTTAGGTAAATGAGGGGAGGAATGGTTTTTATTACGCTTCCTCAATGAACATGTAATTGCCGGCTATAAAAGCACCTTCCTGACTCACAAAATGACCACCAAAAGTCCTTGTGAGAAGACCGGGCATTTGTGCTCACTTGGCACTCGTTGGGCAGCTGGAGATATTTGGGGTGAGTTACTCTCCTTGGTCCTTCCGAATTACACTGCTCCATCCTGAGTCAGCTGGAAGGAGGAGTGGGACAGGGGAGAGTTTAAATATGCGGAACACTTCTGTGTGTCAGAACACAACACCCACCCACCCCATCTCAGGGGAAGCCTACCATCCTTCCAGCCCACTGCCAGCGCTGCCTCCTCCCGGGGCCTTTCCGCCAGCCCAGGCTGCGTTCTGGTCCACCTTTCCCGGGAGGAAGAGAGCCCCTAATGCAGAAGAATCTGCTGTGTTCGCCTCTTCCTCCTGGGGTGGACAGTGAGACTACACTTTCCAGCCTCCCCTTGTAGTAAGGTGTGGCCGAGTGACTACGTTCTGGTCCACGGAATTTGGGGGAAGCGATGAGCACCACTTCCAAGCCTGGCTCTGCCGCTGACTGGCAGCCCTGGCTCCAACTGCCCACCCACGCACTCCCAGCAGGGAGCAGGGCGGACCCAGAGCAACGCTGCTGATCACAACACAGTGAGGTTTCTGCCAGCCCCAAGCGTGGCAAGGACCAGTGGGGCTCCCAGGCAAAAGCAGCCTCCCTGTCTGGCCGTATTTGGGGCTGCCTCACCTTCTCTCATGTTTGAATCTGCCAGACATGACTGGAGTCCCCTAAATCCCTGGATGGAACATTCCAGCCCTGGAGTGGGGCCTTGGGCTCCCGGGCAATGGGCTTGGGGTCTCTGAGCTTGTTACCCTGCAGCGTGAGTCTTCCCCACCCTCCCCATCATTCCGTTTTACAGGCCAGTATCGTGTCTCCAGCTTCACTTACATGCCTGTTACCAAGAAAGAGTGAAAAATACACAAAGGATGGCTTGGGTAGCTGTAAATAGTTCCGACCCACATCCAACCATCAGCCACAAATCATTTGTGAAAGGATCACAGAATCTCAGAGTCCCTTGGAAAAAAAAAAAAAAACCACCTAAAAAAAGTAAAAAGGAAGTTAACTTTTACCGTATCCCTCATTCACCCATTTGCCTGTCTGACATTCAGCTCTGCACTGATGACAAACTTCATTTATGAGAAATATGTAGCTCCACGGGCTTCTCCTGCATCACACGACTTACACAGTTCATTGAGTCTAAAGAGCTGATTCTTAAATTTCTTTAGGAAAACAAAGGAACCAGAATAGCCAAAGCAAATTTTAAAAAAGAAGAGCAAAGCCGGAGGATGAAGACCCTCAGCTTTCAAGACTTCCTACGGGCCGGGCACAGTGGCTCACACCTGTAATCCCAGCACTACAGGCTGGGCACCGTGGCTCACACCTGTAATCCCAGCACTTCGGGAGGCTGAAGCAGGAGGATTGCTTGAGCCCAGGAGTTCAAGACCAGCATCAGCAGCATAAGGTGACCCTGTCTCTACAAAAAATACAAAAATTAGCCAGGTGTGTTGGCGTGCGCCTGCAGTGCTAGCTGTGTGGGAGACTGAGGGGGAGGAGTACTTGAGCCCGAGAGGCTGAGGCTGCAGTGAGCCCAGTGAACCATGATCACACCACTGTACTCCAGCCAGGGTGACAGAGAGAGACACTGTCCAAAAAAGAAAAAATAAATAAAAAAAAGACTGTCTGCAGCAGACGGTGAGGTATTGGTGAGGGGAGAGGAGAGCCTCAGACCAACTGGGGCAGAAGAGAGACCCCAGAGACAGACACACATATATATCATATCACACATATGAAATATATGGTCACTGACTTTTGAAAAACAAATCATAACACATCATTATCATAGAGCTGGAAATTCTTTGTTAAATGCCTGTCTCCCTTCCTAGGCGGTGTGCCCCGACAGGAGAAACCTATTGTGTGCACAGCCTATTCACAGTTCACAGTTCATACCTATTGTGTTCACAGCCAGGTCCTCAACACTTAATGAGTACGATGCCTGGAACCCACTGGAAGCTCTTCAGACATTTTTCAAAGGAAGGAAGGAGGAAGGCTGGGGGCAGGCAGAGCTTCTTGATCCTTCAGGCATGAATGGGCTCCCTCTCCACACTCAGACTCCTGTCACCCTCCACATAGCCTATTCTTTTGTTCGTCTCACATACAAGATGTTACATAATACTTCATTCACTTTACAACTCTCTGTGCTTCCAAAATGTGGCCTTACCGGTTACAAAGACATGAAGATCAAAAGCGAGCAGGTCTTTCCAGCCATCGGCTCGGCAGGAAGGAGGCTGGCTTGATTAAGATTGCTCATTCACTTCAGCTGTGGCTCAATCAGCCCCAAACCTAAAAGAGCTTTTACAGCTCCTTCTGCTCTTCCCCAAACCCCTCCCGTGGGGTCACCTGGCGGTGGTCTGGCCGCGCTCAGCTTGTAGACTAGGATATCACAGGTGAGGAGAGGTGGTCTCTTTCCACCGTCCTTGCAAAGAAAGTGCTGGTGTGGGTGGAAAGTTGGAGAAATGGGTTCCTGAAATTGATTTCCACTAAGACACTTTTAGCTGACAAGAACATGAAAATCTGCTTCTTAGAAACAAAAGCTTTTCTTATTGAAGTAGAACATGAGATGATATGTTCACTTCATTTTGGTTAAAAAAAAAATTCTATGTTAACGAAAGAAGCCATCCTGGTCTCAGCCCTGGGCTGTGGATTCTTCCCATTCCCAGGGAGGACGGGCACCTCCTCTCGCAGGTGGCAGGGCTAACTTTAGGAAGGCCACCATTTTCTTCTAGGGTAGAGCAGACTCTGGTTTGCCTGTTGTCTCATGATAATCAAAACACAACCCGCACCTGCAGGATGCATTCCAGCTTCTCCAGAAGCCTTTGCACTTGCTGCTCATTGTTTCACCTGCGTCAGGCGGTCCTTGCCCCAAGCTGGTGCGTGAGATTCTTTTCCAGGGATTTCAGGGAACCTGTCCTCCACAGCCTCAGGAGAGGAGAGAGTCTGGACAGAGCCCACGATGAACCTCACCCTGCCAGTCCTGTGTCTGGAGCATTTGCTCTGCCCAGGGAGGGATGCTGGCACAGAGTGGGACACAGCAGAGGACGTAGAGAAGGGCTACGGGGGCTGAAGACTGAGCACTGTAGTGGGAGGTGCAAGGCCAGGGCACTCCTGACACCAGCTTGCTGTTCTGATGCCAGCTCGCTATGCAGACTTAATTTCATTAACTCTGAGCTTCAGATGCCTCACCTGTAATGTGCAAAAAAAAAAAAAAAAAAAAAAATAAGCATCTTATTTTTCTTAGTGACCGTATGTAAACGGGTTCAACAAGCTTGCAAGTATAGAGCAGAAATGGACTAAAGATTACAAGTAGTCTTTTCCATCAAATTCTAATAAAGAAGGCACGTAATACACTATATCCATTTCCTATGGCTACTGTAACAAATGACTGTAAAGTAAGTGGCTTACAACAGACATGTCCTCTCACATTTCTGGGGGTGTAGTAGGACAAGCCGCAGATAAAACCCCTCAGACACTGAATTAAAGAAGGAAGGACTTTATTCGACCAGAAGCTTCGGCAAGACTCACGTCTCCAAAACCCGAGCTCCCCGGGTGAGCAATTCCTGTCCCTTTTAAGGGCTGATAACTCTACGGGGGTCGGCGTGAGAGGGTCGTGATCGATTGAGCAAGCAGGGAGTACGTGACTGGGGGCTGCAGGCACCGGTAATCAGAACGGAACAGAACAGGACGCGATTTTCACAATGCTTTTCCATACAATGTCTGGAATCTATAGATAACATAACCGGTTAGGTCAGGGGTTGATCTTGGACCAGGCCCAGGGCGTGGCACCCAGCTGTCTGCCTACGGATTTCATTTCTGCCTTTTAGTTTTTACCTCTTCTTTCTTTGAAGGCAGAAACTGGGCCTAAGACAATATGAGTGGTGGTCTCCTCCCTTAGTGGGAGAGGTCTGCAGAATAATTTTCCTTGCTGCTTCCCATTTCTGATGGCTGTTAGCATTCCTTGGCTTGTGGCTGCACAGCTGCCTCTGTCTTCATGTAGCCTGTCTTCTCCTCTGCATCTTCTCCTCCTCTGCTTTTAAAATGGACACTTTATGGAATTTACAGCCCACCTGGATAATCCAGCATGATCTCATTTTGAGATTCTTAATTTAATTACATCTTTAAAGACTCTTTTCCAAGTAAGTTCCCACTGACAGGTTCCAGGAGTTAGGAGACGCACACATCTTTTTAGGGGCCATAATACAACCTCCTACACACATACACCCCTAAACTCACACCTAGAACCACCACCTCATAGCTGAGTAGGGCTGCTGCCCAGGTGTCATCCACAAAGCACGTTTCATAAGCGTCAAATTATATAATCCTCAAAGAGGTCTCAGAGGTAGGAAATTATTTTCCTATTTGAAATAGGAGGAGACTGAGACCTGGAGGGTGAGTGTTGTACTCAAGATCACACAACATCTAGGAATGAGAGCTGAGACTTCAACCAAGGCCCAGGAGGCAGGAGAGCACAAAACTTGTTTCTCCCTCTAGAGCCAGGGGGATGTTTTACCTGCGAGGAGAAAGTGAGGGGACTCCGCCTGCAGCTGTAGAAGCCTTCATGGAGGTGCTCCTCTTCCTCTCTCATTACCTCCACACCTCCAAGTCTGCACTCACCTCTGCCCAGCCACCCCTGCATAGAGAAAAGGCACAGGGCTGGGCCTACATCAACCACCGGTCTGTTCTTCCCCGCCCTGTCTGAAGTGAGGGCTCGCGCGGCAGGCCACAGGTAACACTCCCTCAAAGCAGGAACAGAGGAATGAACGGTTTGTGTCCATGGCATCACTGGAGGAGGCAGCCAGGCGTCTTGTGCACTGACCCAGATAAAGAAGAATTTTCTACCCCACTGCCTGCCGACGGATGAACAGAGGAGACAGAGGCCTCTCCCTGAAGACATTGAAGCTGAGTCCAGATGACAGCTTGGCAGGAATGCTGTCAGGGGCCCCTGCCCTGGTGACAGGTGGGTCTTGAGGACATATGAAGGTTCTAGAAGTCATAAGGTCTCCCACCTCGTGGAAGAGGACATCAGCCACATCCAAGGCAGTATCTTCCTGCTCCATGCAGTGACTTGTGTGGACCTCACTGACAGGTACGCACGAAAGAAACCAGGCACCTGAAAACAGTTTGTGTGTGTTAGTTCAGGTGCTCAAAGAGGTAGACACCAAGACGGGTTTCGACGTGCAAGAGACTTCTTAGGAAAATGCCTGGGATGGAGAAAGGAAAGAGCCAGAGACAGCGAGGAGAGCCCTTGGCCACAAGGCAGGTCTGGCCTGTAGAGGAGACTGGGCCAGATGGCAGAGCGGGAGGAAGCGACTCAGGGTCCCAATAGGGGGTCTTGGAGCCACACTCACCTGCTGGGGGAGTCCTTGTCTTGCAAAAATAGGCTCATTACAACCCCCTGTGCTCAGGCATTGGCTGGGGGCACCCTCGGGAAGGGGGCCTCAGTGAGAACTGGCGGTGACTCCTGACTGAGCCTTCCATCAGTTCTGCTCCCCTCGGCAGGGAATCTGCGCAGCACTTTCATGGCTGTTACAGGACGAGTCTGTTTACAGGAAGGTCAGGGACAAGCTGACTAACAGAGTCAAGACAGTGGTTCCCTTTGGTGAGGGTGGTCATTGACCGGGAGGAGCTTTCTACGGTGCTGGAAATGTTCTAAGTCTTGACTGGGCGCTGGCTCCATGGGCGTACACACATGTAAAGGTTCATCAAGGTGTACACTTACGATCTGTACACTTTACTGGACTTAAGGATATTCAATACAAATTGTAAAACCTGTGCCTTTACTGGCTCCTTTCTTTCCCCAGGCCACCTACAGTTGTATATCTGAGAACATTTCCTCAATCAGTAGAAGGGCTTTTTGGAGGTGCTAAATGTAGTTTTAGGGACTTTAATTCCGTGTAGAGTCAGGCAGAAGGGGACCAGAAGTGAAAAAGTGCAGCTTCGCGACTCACTCTCAGATGAGCTGAGACCCTTTGGGCAGCTGAGGGGAGAGAGAAGGCATGGGGGGCCGGAAGGTGCCCAGCAGGTTGGAACAGGGAAATGCTGGGTGACAGTGACCCACGGAGTTGCCAAGGACAGGAGGGAGAAACAATATCCTGGGAGAATCTGCAGTAGGTGGCCCAGCCCGGCTGCCTGCTCCCTGCCCCCAGGTCCCAGAACCAGCCCTTCTGGATGGGTGCCTCTGTCTCCACCCTGGGGCACAGCGGGCCGCTGCTGGCCATGGCCGCCGGTACTTCCTCTAGACTCCTCATCGTCCTCATGCTGGGCTGGTTCTCCTAGATCACCACTTCTGTTCCAGAGGGAGGGAGCACTACGTGGCCTCCATCTAGCCATCAGGAGCCCTGGCATGAGCCTCTCCCCATCAGCCTAGGAGAGTAAGCAAGGGCATTGGTGCAGGGCACCACACAAGAGCCAGACTCCCCACAGCACAGAGAATGACCTGGAGAAGGTGAGTCACCCGCTTCACAGGCTGAACAAGACAGTCTCCTCTCTACATGCAAGGGGATCTAGTGGCATTCTCAAATGGCCATCCCAGAGGGTCCCCAGACCCTGCACTCCTGATTGTCAGTCCTTTCTTTAGCAAACACTCACTGAGGCCCTGCTATGTGCAACAACACACAGATGGAGCCAGCACAGGCCCTACTCCAGAGCTCAAACATTCAGCACGCACCCTCGCACCTGGACTTACCTGGGGCAACATGAAGGTGCGTAAGGCAATCTGTCTCCACCCTCAAGCAGCTTGCAGTCTGGGCAGGACCAGACACTTGTCTTTACCACAAGGTGGGCAGTGGGAGAGGATGGAGGAGTGGGCAGCTGAAGTATAACGGGGTTCTGAGGAGGTAGAGATGGAGCCAAGGAAGAGCTTCAGGATGAAGGGAGATCAGGGCAGAACTGGGCAGCCAGAAAAGTAAGACTGACCTCAGTTTTCTTAGAGATACTGTTTTGGGGAAAGGCTGAACAATTCAGTCCTATCTTCTCATCAATTACATTGTAATTTCAGAGATACTCATCTTCCCTCCACCCCACCCCATTTCATACGTGGCATCCAGGCAGTCCCCAGGGTTGGCTGCCCCAGCTCCACAATCCAGGCCCCTTCCCAGCCTGTGCAACGCCTCAGGACAGCCACAGGAGGGGAGAGGTATCTGTCTTCCCCAGCTGGTGCGGTCAACCCAATCTAAGCACATGGTCATGCCAGCCATCTCTCATGCCACCAAAACTCAGGGGCTTGCGGGATTACACATCAAAGCTCCTACGTCCATGCCTTGATTCTCTTCTCAACACTGAGAATTTCAGTTCTTCACAGATGTATACAGTGAGGAATTTCCATAGGCCCGGGCCAGGGACAATTTAGCTGACCCTTTGATAATGATCATGGATTTTATTTTTCCTCCTATCATTATAAGAGAGATATCTGAAAACAGTGCTATATACCACTCATCATTCTGGGGGGCTGGTGAGCATGAGTGGTGACCTGCGAATTAACTTTCCTATTGTCATTCAAGCGACTGGCCCCTCAAAAGTGGGGTGAGGTGCTGAGGGTTGAGCTGTAGCAGCTGTGAACCCTTACGGTATAAAGCTTATGGCTTCCATCAGCTGCAAAGGCAGAGTTTACAGCGTTCCTCTGAGTAAACAGGACAGTGATTTCACTTCAGGGCAGTTAGCTTGGCGTCTGATTTTTGGGACGCCTCTATTTTATAAAGGATCCGCCCTACTCTAAACGAGAGGAAAGAAAGCAATGCCAAACAGGTCAAGTGCCCTCCTAGAATGAACTGCTGGGTTCCACACTTGGCCCACCCTGTTCTCCTCACACCCTGGAGGTCTCCCCATGCACATGCTAAAATGACACACCGAGGCTCACAGTCATGAGAAGTGAGGGTGGACTCACTGAGCGGGTTCTGTGTATGCAGCCCAGGGCATACGCAGGGATGAGCGAACCTGCCATGGACCCATTTGGACCTGAGTTGGATTGAGGCCATGAGAAGAGGGAGACTGGCCAAGACCTGGGTTCTGGCTCTGCTATCTGTTGGCCATGGGGGCCCCGGGCGAGTCCCAGCATTCCTGCAACTCACTGCTTTGTGAAAAGATAGGTTCTGAGCACAGCTATGGCCCAGGCACTGTGATAAGCCACAGGGCCAGAGAAATGAAAAAATCCCACCATTGGCCACACACAGCTGTAGGCCCATCTTCATCCCTGTCCTGCTGTGGTGGTGACATCAGTTCACGGGAGCAGCTAGATTCCTTCTCCCTGGGAGGGAGTCAAAAGTGGTTCCAAAGAGGAGGTGGGAGGCTTGCTGAGACAGGGCCCAGGTGTCCTGACTCCCAGTGAGCTGCGTTTCCCAGCACACCACCACTCTCCCTCTGTCTGTTTCCCCAGGTTGGGGCTGGCGGCCCTCCACTACTTTCTGTTCCTTCTTCAACGTTGACTCTTGCCTTGGACAGACTGGCCCCTTCTCTCCACTCTCTGGCTAGAAGATGACTGAAGCCCCTCCGGGGAGCTGCAAAGCCTGCCAGACAGAGGGCCTGGAGCTAAGGTCAGCACGCCCAAGGAAGGCTTGTGGTCTTGGTCAACCAGATGCAGGCTCAATTGGCTGTGAGAGGAGCCAGCTGGAGCACCCGGGGCCGAGGAGAGGAATGGTGGCTGTGGTAAAGGGAGCAGTTTGCTCTCTTATGTGCAGACCCGTCCCATCAGGAGGGTCAGGTGAGGCACTACGCATCACTCAGTAGTAGGGACTATGACATGCCAGGTTGCTTCCAGGTGATGACAGGCGGAAGACTGGGCCATCTGAGGAAGGCTGAGGATTCTTGGGGGTTGGAGTGAGGGAGAAATGGCAGGAGCAGCATCCTGGGAAGAGCAAGCTGCTCTGTGCTCTGAGGCCATGTTCGTCTGAGCTGGGATGGGCAGGCAGAGGTACAAAGATGCAGAACACAAGGCATGATGAAGTATTTTGCTTTCCCCAGGGTTGCCAATGACATCTATGCTCCTTTGGGAGGTGGCAAGGGATCTGTTCCTGGAGGTGCTTGAGCAGAAGACAGAGCCTTTTGACAAGGATGTGGCAGAAGAGATTCAAACATAATTCAAACATTCTTAGGTAGTGATTGGACCAGGTGCCCTTGACTGTCTCTTTTTAGCTCAAGATTCTCTGATTTTATGTTAAAATAGACTTCATGAAAATGGGGAGGACTCTTGAAAGTGAGACCCCCTATTTCCCTCCCTGTGTTTGGGGGTGACTGTGTTGAAGTCTTCCTTTTCCCACCAAATGGCTCCTTTCTTCTCCCCTTACTCGCTTCTTTAGTCCCCCTGCTAAGGCCGGATGAGCCTCGAAGCCAGTGTGGTCCAGGACTCACTTTTGCCCGTTGCAAAGCCCTTGTCGGCTGGAGCGAGGCAATGGTGCGGCCTCCGGGCAAGCGTCTCAAACTTGGGGGCACAAACCCCATGTTTAACCTACTTTGCTGCAGCAAGCAATGGTTCTTCCGGCACCACACACCTTTGAAACTCTCCTTGTTTTGAGATATTCCCATATTCAATTTCCTTTCTTATCTCAAAAACTGAAAACAGAAAGTTTATTCATTGTCCATCCCAGCATTTTTTTCTTATTAATTTCAATACAATTTTTTTTCTAAGAGATGGGGGTCTCACTTTGTTGCCCAGGCTGGCCTTGAACCCATGGGCTCAAGTGATCCTCCCACCTCAGCCTCCAGAGTATCTGGGACTACAGGCACATGCTACTGCACCTGGCTTTTAAATTTTCTACCTAGTTTTTTCCTTATTAATTTCAGTTGAAACATTCAGCACCAGCCCGTGTTCTGCCTTACAGTGCTCTGCAAATCAGCACACATCTCTTTTATCGATTCAGTAATTGACATTTCCCAATAAAGTGGAGGCTTGTATGGAAAGATGGAGTGAAGACTCTGTTTTGAGACGGAATCTCACTCTGTCACCAGGCTGGAGTGTGATGGCACGATCTCAGCTCACTGCAACCTCCACCTCTTGGGTTCAAGCGATTCTCCTGCCTCAGCCTCCCGAGCAGCTGGGATTACAGGCGTGTGCTACCATGCCTGGCTAATTTTTTTTTGTATTTTTAGTAGAGACGGGGTTTCACCATGTTAGCCAGGATGGTCTCAATCTCCTGACCTTGTGATCCGCCTGCCTCAGCCTCCCAAAGTGCCAGGATTACAAGCGTGAGCCACCGCGCCCAGACGATGGAGTCAAGATTCTTAAGCCCCAAGAAAGCAATAAAAATAGGGGGTGCAATAAAAATAGGCCAACAAAGGAGACCCTAAAAGCAACCAGTATTACCCAGTCCCAGGATTCTGTAAAATGAATCACTTTCATCCAGGCTTCAGAGGTAGGGTTTTTTGTTTGTTTGTTGTTTGTTTGTTTGTTTTTTGAGACGGAGTCTCGCTCTGTTGCCCAGGCTTCTGAGTGCAGTGGCATGGTCTCGGCTCACTGCAAGCTCTGCCTCCCGGGTTCACGCCATTCTCCTGCCTCAGCCTCCTGAGTAGATGGGACAACAGGTGCCCGCCACCACACCCGGCTAACTTTTTGTATTTTTAGTAGAGACGGGGTTTTACCGTGTTAGCCGGGATGGTCTCAATCTCCTGACCTCGTGATCCGCCCACCTCAGCCTCCCAAAGTGCTGGGATTACAGGCTTGAGCCACCGCGCCCGGCCCTGAAGTAGGTTTAACGCAGTATCTGAGAGGCAGATGGGCACAGCTGGGGAATGCATCTGCAACCCAGATCTTTTTTATTAGCAACAAACTGCCACCAGCGGCCCCAAGAATGTTGTTGTTGAAATAGTGAGGGCTGTAGAAAAAGGCCTGGGAGTGGCTGGTGGAAGTCAGAGTTGATAACTAACGGGGCCTCAGAGAGAGGGAGTGTGCGCCAGCCCTGAGCGGAGCCCCAGAACCATTCCTGGGGCGGCGGGCGGATGTAATCAGAAGAGTCGGGGGAAGGTATCTGACTCTAAAACGGGCTGAAAACCATGGGCTTTGGCTGCTTTGACCCATGGTGCTTCCCCAGCCACGCTGACCACTCTGCTACCGCCTTCTATTAGGACCTCACCCTTTCTCCTGTAGACTGACAACACCCTCTGCGACTGGTCAATACTACTCCAAGTTCTTCAGTTTTGGGACGCGGACTGGCTTTCCTTGCTCCTCAGCGAGTAGATGGCCTATGGTGGGACCCTGTGATCATGTGAGTTAATACTTAATAAAATCTCCTTTATATATCTATCTATCCTATTAGTTCTGTCCCTTGAGAGACCCCTGACTAATACACCCTTCTAACTGATCTCCTTGTGTCAGACTTCTTTGCAACCCTCCAACTCCCCAATCCGCTATCCACGCTGATCTGGTCTGAGCGCTCTCAGACATCTGTTCTTCCAGTGTGTCCCATTTTCTTCCAGAAAACTCAGGAAATGTTCTTTGAATGAATGAATGAACAAGTGAACAAAGAAGGTGGCAAGACCATCAATGCACATAAAAGTGAGGGACTTGGGCCTCAGGCATTAGGGAGCCACGAGGTCCTGTAAAGCCCATAAGGACAAGGTCACAGCTCTTTGAAGCGTGGGCTGGAGGGAGAGGAGGCAGGATCGTGGTCCTGGGTGCCTGTCCCTTCCCATGGGATGAGAGGCAGAGTGCAGCCTCCGGCCTCTGGCACAGCTGGCGTGTGATTCACAAGCTTCTTCCCTTGTGCAGCTCCCTGGGCTGTGCTGAGAATCATTTGGGACATTGCGTGTGATAGTGTTGTCAGAATCCAAGCCACGCAATCTTTGAGAGAGAGGAGAGAGAGAGAGAGAAAGAGAGAGAGAGGCTGAAGAGACTCCACCTGACACTCCACTTACACACACACTCACCTGGAGGCTGCACACTCCCAGCAACCCCTGTGTGGCTTCTGCATGAGCGGGAAGCCTTTCTCAAGCACACGTGACAGCTGGGGTCATCTGGGGCTGCTGATAACATAGCAGACAGGAGCTGCTTCCCTTCAGCAAACGCCACAGGCCAACTTGCATGGAGCCCTCGTCTTCAGAAGCTCTGGGGCGGGGCTCAGCATCTGGACGGTGGCTGAATCCAGGCTGGGATGTTTTGCCAGGAGAGGCCCAGCAAGTGCCAGAAAAAGGGAAAGGCTGGGCCGTCTCACCCAGCTAGGGCTTTTCCGGGTCTTCCCCCAAAACTCACTGAGGTCTGCTGGATAACACGCTTATTCCAGTGTCTGCTGGTGACAGGATCCATGCCGAGAGCCCCCAGAGCCAAGACAGAAGAGCCAGGGGCTTCTTGGGCAGCTTTTCCCTATGTTTGCAGCAAACCTATTTCCATGTCATTATCATATTATGTAAGCATAATAGTTCATTCATCAAGATTTCCAAGGACTAACAAATACAGAGCATATCAAAAACTAGCAATCCAAAGTACACTGATTAATTATATATACAGTTGCTATAAAAATCAGTAAACATTACATATGGAAGTTAAGAGATGGTTTAGAGTAACAATTAGGCTGGAAATGCAAAACTGTATTACACGCATACTCAATGTTTGTTAAACAAAGAAAATAACTCACAAATGTTTTCAGTGGGCGGAAATGAAAGCCAAGGAAGAAGAGGAAATTTCACAGAATGGAAACTGGTTGGTGTCCAGGTGGAAGGCACACAGCAGCACTCCACCCTGCACTCAGCAGGACACTGGGTGTTGGTGTCTGGGCAGCAGGGAGAGGAACGCAGGCAGGAGAACCCAGAGGACACCCAGGGGACGTAGGAGTCCTGCAAACAGCTCACCAGCAACTGAAGCAACAGGGGAAGTTGGAAGTTCTTGAAGTGAGGAAGGAAAGTCAAATTTAGCAGGAGGAGGTAAAAATGGCTCATCTTGATTGAGTGTTCACTATGGGCTCTGCTAACTGTTTACTTTTTTTTTTTTTTTTTTTTTGAGACAAAGTCTCACTCTGTCACCCAGGCTGGAGTGCAGTGGCACAATCTCAGCTCACTGCAAACTCCGCCTCCCGGGTTCAAGAGATTCTCCTGCCTCAGCCTCCCTAGTAGCTGGGATTGCAGGTGCCTGCCACCATGCTCAGCTAATTTTTGTATTTTTAGTAGAGACGGGGTTTCACCATGTTGGCCAGGCTGGTCTCGATCTGCTGACTTGGTGTGATCCGCCCACCTTGGCCTTCCACAGTGCTGGGATTCCAGGCATGAGCCACCGCGCCCGGCCTGCTAAGTGTTTTCTATGCATGATTTTGTTTCATCACATACAACCCTTTGTGGGAAGTGATGTGATTGTTATCACCACGTTTATCTAGAGATGGAGAATCTGATGCTCAGAGAGCTGAAATAACGTCCCCAAGCCACAGGCAGCTACCCGGTGGTCAGCAGAGTTTCTGGACCCGACAGCCTAATGCCAAAGTCCAGGTGACTAACCTTCGTGCCACACTGCCTCTATGAGGCACCAGACCGGCCTCAAAACCCGGACATCTCCCTCAGCCTGGCTTCGGATTTGGTCCTAGTGGGGTATTTATTTCTGCAGGGGGTGGGGAGGTAAACGTGTGCAATGTGTGTTTATTTTTCTATTGGTGCTAAAATAGTAAAGATTTCCGTTTCTGGAAAGCACACTTGACTAGAATTGTTTGAGGGAGGTGGACTCTTGACCCCTGCAACCAGAACCGTGGGGCGGATCAACTTCAGGCTGAGCACCTGGGCGGGACGGCTCTCCACAGAACCAGCCTTGGAAGCCACGTCAATCAAGTGGCAGCAGACTTCTGCAGACGCGAGGAACTCCCCATCACACACGCACTTCACAATCTCAAAAATTATCTTTTAAGATTTGTAGATATTTTTCTCTTGACACACAAGGGTGCCTGTCTGGAGCTGGGAACAATGTAGAGACTCAGCATGATTCCTCTACAGCTAGCAGGAAGGAAGGCTGCTGTTCTTTCTTTCTTTTCTTTTTTCTTTTTGTTTCTTTTCGTTTCTCTCTCTCTCTCTCTTTTTTTTTTTTTTTTTTTGAGATGGTGTCTTGCTTTATTGCCAGGCTGGAGTGCAGTGGCATGATCTCGGCTCACTGTAACCTACGCCTCCCTGGTTTAAGTGATTCTCCTGCCTCAGCCTTCCGAGTAGCTGGGACTACAGGCACCCGCCACCACACCTGGCTAATTTTTGTTTTTTAGTAAAGACAGGGTTTCACCATGTTGGCCAGGATGGTTTTGATCTCTTGGCTTCGTGATCCGCCCGCCTTGGCCTCCCAAAGTGCTGGGATTACAGGTGTGAGCTGCTGCGCCCGGCCTCTATCTTTTTTAAAAAAATTGTTACTTGGAGAATGTTGTTAGGGAAGATGCATACCAGATTTTCTCACTGAGTGTTTGAAAGTTTTTTCTTAAGCCCATGCAACTCCAGTCATAACTTTTATTAAAATGCAAGCCAGGTGCCGACGTACGCGGTTCCCTGCCCTGACACACCACAGGGCTGGCTGAGTCCCGGTGAAGATGCCCAAAATAAACCTGTCTGTATCAGTGGGGACCTACCAACTGCCTGACATTCAACCCTGAAGTCTCAGGGGCTTCATTCAGTGCACACTGCTGCCTCAGACCCTGTCCACGGCGGGTTGCAGGAGGGCGCTGCCATGCACATCCACTCAGGACCCAGGCACCTTCCCTGGCGTGGCCTGCCTGTCTTCCAGAGCCTCAGGGCCTCATCCTGGATTTTCTGCAGCAGCATGACAGGCAGGACAGCAGCAACCGTGAAAGGTGTCATGGGTGGTTTGAAAGAGTCCAGGCTGGAAGTGGAGTATGTGGCCTACCTAGATGTGAAGGCTGAATTTTGTCCCTTTCAATTCACATGTTAAAAATCCTAGCCCTAAGTACCTCAGAACGTGGCTGCATAGAGAGACTGAGCCATTTGAAGAGGGGATTAAGTTAGAATGAGGCTGTTGGGGCGGGCCCTTATCCATTCTCACTGGTGTCCTCATAAGAAGAGGAAATTTGGCACACGGAGTGGCTCAATACACTTGCACACAGGAGTCATCTACAAGCTAAGGAGGGGGGCTCTCAGAAGAAACCAAACCTGCTGACACCTTGATCTTGGACTTCCAGCCTCCAGAGCTGTGAGGAAATAAATGCCTATTTTTTAAGGGACCTGTCTGTGGTGTACTTTTATGGCAGCCCTAGAAAACTGATGCACGTGGTAGCAGCATGAACCCAGGGTAGGAGCCTTACTTAGCAGTCTCTGCCACAGCCTGTCATTGGCTCACCTCCCTGGGGAGGTTAAGCAAAGTCCCATCCAGTCCCTGCATCTAGCTGCAAATTTAGGAACTTCGGGTGTGTTGGGATGGTCAAAGCCCTTTACATCCAGTTTCCTGGCTTCATTGGCAACACAGTTCTCTCAACAACTTAGGAGGCTTCTAATCTGTTTGTGTCCTGTCAATTCTCACAGCTCTAGAGGCTGGAAGTCCAAGATCAAGGTCTCAGCAGGTTTGGTTTCTTTTTTGTTGTTTTTGAGACAGAGTTTCACTCTTTGTTGCCCAGGCTGGAGTGCAGTGGCATGATCTCGGCTCACTGTAACCTCCCCCTCCCACGTTCAAGTGATTCTCCTGTCTCAGCCTCCTGAGTAGCTGGGATTACAGGTGCCCACCACCACACCTGACTAATTTTTGTGTTTTTAGTAGAGATGGGGTTTCACCCTATTGGTCAGGCTGGTCTTGAACTCCTGACCTCAGGTGATCCACCCAACTCAACCTCCCAAGGTGCTGGGATTACAGGCGTGAGCCACTGTGTCCAGCCTGTTTTGGTTTCTTCTGAGATCCCCCTCCTTGGCCTGTAGAAGGCTGCCTCTGTGTGCAAGTTCATTGAGCCACTCTCTGTGCCAAATTTCCTCTTCTTATAAGGATACCAGTCAGATTGCATAACATGCCATTAATTATACCCCCATTTTTTTGTGAGTCATAATTCTCAATGCTGCCTTCTTTCTGTTTGCTTCCTTATGCCATTCTTTGTTAACATAATGATGGCTATGTTGAGGCTATCAGGCTTGGGTAGAAAGGTACAATCCAGGAGTTGATGTTTGCCTCAGGGGTGATTCACTGTGTTTAGCTGAGAAGAAAGATTCGTTGGGTCTTCATCGTTCAAAACCTTTTAAAATTCAGACACTGAACAGTGTCTGAGAGAGAAACTTTCATTGTACTAAACACAGGGGATTGTTTGTTACCACAGTTAGCAGATCTCCACTAATACAGAGATTAATTTTATCTGGGGAGGTAGAAAAATAAAGCCCAAAGAGGAAAGAGTTTTCTAGAAGAGGTCATTTTTTCCCCATTGCTGTATGTCCCGAATTTCTGATTCTCTCCATTCTATCTCATTTCTTCTTGTGAATTGACCAGTTCTTTCCTGAGCTTATTGTTTTTCTTGTAATATATTGCTGAATTGCTGAATGCAGCCAACAACAAGCAACACATAGCATGACATTCTTGTTTACTCGTTTCCATCTTCCCCTCCTAGAGCATGTGGTTTTGACTCCCAGGTTATCACAGGCAATAGCTTTTACCAAATGTTCTGTCTGAGTATAACATGGCTCTCCAGTTACCTAACCCACTACATCTGTTCCCTTTTTGCTCAGCCTTCATATTTTAGTTTTTGTAATGAAGTGCCCCACTTTGAGAAATGATTATATCAGTCAAAAAATACTAATTGCTGAAATGAACAGCTGCCAAGTCTCAGTGGAACGTAACAATTAATACAAAATAAACATTTGTTCCCCCCCACGTCACAGTGCAATGTTGCTTGACTCGAGTGGAAGTGAGAGAAGTGAGAGCTCTGCTCCATGTTGTCACTCAGGGATCCAGGCTCCTTCCATAGTGTGGTTTGGGTACCCGGTAGGGCACTGAATCTTTTTGCTGGATTCAGATAACTGGTTGGCAAGTGAGGAAAAAGAGATCATGAAGAAGCTCGTGGACGTTCTTAGGACAAGCCTGCAAGGGTGTGTCTATTGACAAGAACTATTCACATAGCACCACTAGATGCAAGAGCTCTTGGAAAGTCAGTCTACTAGTATCCCAACAAGAAAAGGAGACACAGATATTGGTGTACAAGAACATCCTCTGAATATCCCCTCCTTCCTCCATGCTATGGATGCTATGGACACAGTGGTGCATCTCCCAATTCTCCCTTTCATGAAGCACTTATTGCACCAGCTGCAGGCAGGGCTCTCTGTTGACAGCCTTCAACTGTCAGACCCTTCAGAAATCGTCTTAACTGCAAAGAGCCACCTTGCCCAAGGCTACATCATCCTTCCTGGAATGGCCCTCATCCAATGACTGATCAAGGTGGAAGTATAAATTTCTAGTCATTTTGACCCCAAAAAGGGCAAGTCTGATTTGGAGTACTTTAGTTCCAGGCCCTTGTGGGATTGGCCAATTCCGCTGTTGGGTTTGCTTTGCAGCTGGACTTTCCCCTCTGCCCAATCTGGTTTTCCCCTCCTCTCCAAAGGTATTCCCAAGAGCACTGCCTAAGAAACATTCTGCTGGCTGGGTGTGGTGGCTCATGCTTTTAAACCCAGCACTTTGGAAGGCTGAAGCAGGAGGATCGCTTAAGCCCAGAAGTTCAAGACCAACCTGGGCAACATAGTGAGGCCTTGTCTCCATCAAAAAAAAATTAATAATAATTTAAAAATAAATTTTAAAAAGAGAAACATCCTGTGCACTAAACCCCAATCTCAGAGTCCATTTCCTTGGAGAGCCTAACCTGCAACAATGGGTAAATACTATGAGCGCTATCAATGGGTAAATACTATGAGCTCTATCAAAGGGTAAATACTATAAACTATCAGAGTTCTATTCTATTATTGAACTTTTCTGTTGTTCTCTGCTGTGGTCCAACACCTGTAATGATGCCTGACACACAGTGTGTACTTGCTAAAATACATTTTAAGGCAGGCATGGTGGCTCATGCCTGTAATCCTAGCACTTTGGGAGGCTGAGGCAGGAGGATCACTTGAGCTCAGGAGTTCGAGATCAACTTGGGCAACATAGACCTCGTCTCTTTAAAAAAAGAATAAAAAATTAAATTAAATACCTTTCAAGATGAATGTCTATTTAATTGTATGTGTCATTCTCCTTTTAATTGTATACTTGTATTCTCCTTTGACATTTTCTTCTCAAGGACAAAGTCTATGAAGTCATCTCATCTTCCCTGTCACTAGCTCCTAGCTTAGTGCCTGACAATCATCACTCAAAAAAGAAAGATGATTTTTTTTCAGCAGAGGCAAATAAATGAATAGTGTCAATAGTCAGAGAATGGAGGGAAAGATCTTCCCAGACCAGGGGCCAGTCTCTATGGAGGAAAGAAAGACTCAGGTAGAAAGATGGTGGCAGGAGGTGTAAGAGTCTGGTGATTGTCTCAAGCTGATATTTGCTAGTGAGTATTCTTTTTTCTTAATTTTTTTTATTTGGGATGGATGATGGAAGTGATTGAGTGTAAGGCCAACTCAAGCCACCCCTGGCTGCGCCACCACCCCAGCCGAAAGCATTCCACTGTGCAGTGAAGGTCAGAAGCCTTTGTGGGGGTGTGAGGAGGCATTAATCTCCCCACACCCATTTCCTGAGCAGCTGCAGGGCCTGGCAGGAGGGCTGAGGATGGGACTCAGTGAGGAGAAGGGGCTCCAGGGGCCATGGGCTTGTTCCTGAAGATGCTTACAGGGAAACTGAGGAGACGACAGAAATGCATGATGAAAAATTAAGCGCCACTGGGACCGTGAGACAAAACAAATAGAGTCGATACAGGCGCTGCTCTAGGCGGCCTCAGAGGCCAAGGAGCTCAGCAGAAGGATCTGGCCCGAATCGAAGCAATTTGTTATCCGTTCAGTTTTCAGCACCGTGGACACACAAATAGAGATGAGTGTCAAGAGAAAAAGAGGGATAAATAAAGGCTTTAGACGGAGTTAAAATAAATGGAATAAGTGATTGATGAGAGAAGGACTGGGAAACCAACATATGAAAAACTGGACGAATGAGAAATTCTAGAAAGTGGGAGAGAGACGGAGGGAACGAAGGAGAGACTTTTCAGCAGGCCCCAACTTGGGTCCTCGCCATCCTTTCCGGCCCGCCCTGGGGTCCCTCACGTGCGTTCCCCAGCGGTGTTCGGGGTTCCAGAGGTGAATGTGTGGTCTCGTGCGGCTCCTCTAGCTCCAGGAGCTCTCCCGCTCCTCCCAACAGCCCTGGGCCCCCTCGCGCCAGGAGATGAGGCCCCGCACAGCCCTTTAGCACCTGCTGTCTGCTTTGAGAGGGGCTGCACGGAGTGCTGGGGCCGCTCAGAGACGCCTTCCCTCCTCTCTTCTCCTTGATTCTTCGCTTCTGCTTCCTTCCTCCACTTTCCTGCCTACCTCACCCCACCCTGAAACCCTGATGTGCCCACTGGGGAATCAAGGGGCTGCTGTTCATCATCTTAATGATTTTAATGATTGGAAACAGATCTTCCAGGCCCCTAAGCCCTCCCCGAGGTAAAAACTAAATGGTGGAATTACAAGGCAAAGTGTATAAGGAAGTTAGGAAAAAAAAAAAAAAGAAACTCTATAAAGATAAAGACCAATAAAATGAGACCCATTAATGGGGTCAGAATTTTGTTCCCTGGTTGCTCTCAAAACAGTAGCACACTTACATGAGAAAAGGAAAATTAAATAGGTATACATTTATTTCTTCACATAGAAATGAGCACAAAGGCCTAAAATAAATTGACCAGAGACCCTGAGTAATGTTAAAACTTAATGTAATGAGAGCTTGGTAAGTGCCTTTCTGGTGGAATGGAAAGAGGACTGAAGTTAGGTCAGGAGACCCCATTCCACCGAGAGGGGGGTCACCCTGAGCAGCCCATTCCCCTCCCCAGCTACAATTTCTCAGCCTTCCAAAGGAAAGGATTGGTTAACAACTGATTTCTAGAGTTTTTCCAGTCTTGCTGTTCTAGCCCAGAATGAAGAAAGGGGATAAAAAAATGATTCCAGCCCCCAGTGGGAATCAGCAGGGGTATCCTTGTGCCAAGGTTGCCAATCCATCAGCACAAGGGCTGCAATCAAGCCAGGAGTGTGGACACACAGAGCTGGATGAACCAAAGTGAGGTGTAGAGACAGAAACATGCATAAATAGCTGGGCGCGGTGGCTCACGCCTGTAATCCCAGTGCTTGGGGAGGCCGAGGCGGGTGGATCACTTCAGGCCAGGAGTTTGAGACCAGCCTGGCCAGTGAAATCCCGTCTCTACAAAATGGTAAAATCCCATCTCTACAAAAAAATACAACAATTAGCTGGGCGTGGTGGCGTGTACCTGTAGCCCTAGCTGCTTGGGAGGCTGAGGCAGGAGAACAGCTTGAGCCTGGGAGGTGGAGGCTGCAGTGAGCCAAGTTCGCGCCACTGCATTGCACTCCAGCCTGGGCGACAGAGTGAGGCTCTATCTGGAAAAAAAAAAGAAAAAAGAAAAAAAAAAAATCATCATGGGATGGTGAAGCTCCTCAGGGTTAGGAGGGGCAAAGTGTGGGAGGGGTGGTCTGGGAATTCTGATAGGGCTGTAGCTGTGGGAGAGAGTGGGAGGTGTGGGAGGTGTGGGAGGTGTGGGAGGGTGTGGGAGGGTGGTCTGAGAATTCTGATAGGGCCGTAGCTGTGGGAGAGCCACTGGGTAGAAGTCCTGTCTTTGGTAGGGGGATACAGTTAATCTTCAGTAACCCGAAGGAGGAAGCTGAGGGAATTACTTCCCTATTTTCCTCCTGCCACTGACCTCCTGCTGGTCCTACCCAATGGCTTGTGTGGGTTTTTCCCCCCGAGTTGTGTAATTCTCCAATTCTCTGACACCAACTGGGTGTATAATAGTTCAATTCAATTTTTTTTTTTTTTTTTGAAATGGAGCCTCCTTTGTCACCCAGGCTGGAGTGCAGTGGCACGATCTCAGCTCACTGCAACCTCCGCCTCCCAGGTTCAAGCAATTCTCCTGCCTCAGCTTCCTCAGTAGCTGGGACTACAGATGTGCACCACCACACCCAGCCAATTTTTGTGTTTTTAGTAGAGACGGGATTTCACCATGTTGGCCAGGCTGGTCTTAAACTCTTGACCTCAGTTGATCTGCCCACCTCTGCCTCCCAAACTGCTGGGATTACAGGTGTGAGCCACCGCGCCAAGCCGTAGTTCAATTCAATTCTGACAGTAATTTCCAGACCCCACGGGTTAAGGGGTCAGTCTCATAAGATGGCCCCTACTTCAGATGAGTTCCAGGTTCCCAGGCTACCCACACTTCTGTCCTCCTTGGCTGAAAATTCAGGGGTTTCCCACTTAGGGTTAACCATTTGCTAGAATGACTGACAGAACTCAGGACGATACTTCACTTATGTTTACCAGCTTCTGAGGGACAGGCGAACGGGAGAGATGCCCTGGGCAGTGAGCTGGCGGAGGGAGGGGGGTGGCCCAGAGCTCCCAGGCCCTGGCTGGCCGTATCGCCTTCCCATCAGTGTGTTCACCAACCCAGAAGCTCCCCACATTGCTGTTAAGGACTTTCAGAACCCAATCTCTAACCCCTCTCCCCTCCCCAAAGGTCAGGGGACGGGGCTAAAGGCCCCGCCCTTTAATTACATGTTTGATCTTTTCTGGTGACTAGTCCCGTCCTAAAGCCATCTCGGAGCTCCACCCTGAATCATCTCATTAGCATGAACTCCGGAATGGTTGGAAGGGGCCGTGTTGAGTAACAGAAGACGTTCCTGCCATGCAGGAAATGCCAAGGGTTTTAGGAGCTCTGTGCCAGGAACTGAGGACAGAGACCTAATATAGTTTTTATTATACCACATGGTTCAACCCAATGGAACTCGAAGGTAAGTCAGCCAGGCTGACACAGTCCAAGGAATGGCCTCCCAAAGCCTACGGCCGGGTGGAGAAGGGTGGAGAGGAGGCCTGGAGGGGAGTGGAGGACACCCCGCACACCCTGGCCACATGCTCCTGCTGTCCAGGGGTTCCCAGCACCTCGTCTTCCCCTAGGCCAAGGAGGGAGCAGGAAATTCACTGCAGCCCAGCCCGGCAAGAATTCAGAGGGCACTGGTGCTCTGGCCCCACTCAGGCTCCACCAGGGACACAGCTAGCTGGGGGGAGACTCTTGTCCCCTGCTCCCCATCCCATTCTGGCTGAGGGATGAATGACGAGCCAGAGCTGTTTCCTTAGCCAAACGCCCATGGCCTCTTTCTCCACTGCTTCTCAGCGTCAGCCCTGCGGCCCTCGCCTCCGGTTTCTGCCTGGCCAACTGCCATGGCTTCCTAACTGGTCCTCCTGGGTCTCTCCAGCCAGCAATGGCCCCGCACAGCCCCCTAACAGCACAGCTCCTAGCCTGCCATCCAAGGCTTGTCACCCCATGTCACCTCATTTCTCAGTGTATTCATGTCCCTAAGTTCCAGACAAACCAAACTCTTGCCAGTCACCAGGTGCAGCCTGTGCTTTCTGGCCTCCAAGGTCCTGTGGTCTGCTCTTCCTGCCTTATCCCATCTCTACTTGCCAGAGTCAAGCTTCTCCTCATCTGCCAAGCTCCCCCAGGACACCTTTCTACACTCTCAATCTCAGCTCTTCGAATGCTCTCAGCTTTCCATCTGCGTAATTCTAGCAGTGACCTCGTCCTATACGCTTTTTCTCGTGTGTTTTCCCAACACGTATTGACGAGGTTCTTCCTAGGCCAGGCACTGTGCCGGGCACTCAACAGAGAGTGGTGAGGGAAATGGACCCTTGTCCTGTCCTCATGGAGCTTACATCAGCCTAGCTGGGGAGACACACGTTAATGAAAGAATCATACAGGCGACTGTCAAATGCAAGAGGGACAGTGCCGCCAAGGAGTGGGATGTGGGGCCAACCGAGGACAGAACTGGGGATTTGCTTGAGTCGTGGAAGGCTGGGAAAACTTTTCCAAGGAAGTCACACTGAGCTGAAAGCTAGGGGAAGAGTAGGGAAAGTTAATTAGCTGGAAAGATGAGGGAAGGATAATCCAGACAGAAGAGACGGTATGCGCAGAAGCCTCATGTCATATCTGCTATGCTCCTGTCTTCCCCCTGAACTATAAATGGTGGCCTTTTTGTGGCTACATCTGCCTCTGGATATGTCTAATCTCAGCACAGGGCCTGGTTCTTACAGGCACTCAGCAAATCTTTAAGTTGAATTAAATGGATTGAACTGAACTCCCACTCCCAAGCAGGCTACTGCAGACCCCAGAACAGCCTCCCCTACTCTCCTGAGTTTGAGCCCAGGGCCCAGGGCCATTTCAATGACTGCTTCTGTCTGAGCCACATTCAACATTCAAGTGGTGCCTGCAGCCTGAGCTCCTCTGAGCCAGCAGTGGGAATTGTTTGTGGGTTGCCAGCAATATGGGCCATGGGGGCTGCAGGCAGGGCCAGGAGCAGTGACCAGAGTGACCAGCACTATCTAGATGCTGCCCTTGCAGACAGTGACCGGAGGATGCCATGTGGAGGGAAAACTGCTGACCCAGCATCAGAGCAGCTTCTGCTCTGAGCAGATCCTCTGACCCCTGACAGGTGTGTGCCTCACCCCAGACCCTGGGGTCAGATACAGAGCGCCGGAGTCCCAGAGACGCCAGGGAGGCACTTGAGATGGCCCGGCACTGTTGCAGATCAGAGCCATCACGGTAACCATCATTTGAACCTGTGAGCTGACAAGGCCACTGTCTGCTAAAGAGGCCTGCTTAAGCCAGTCTGTCAAGTGGGGCCTCATGTTCAACTGCTTCTTGCAACTCCCTTTAATGTGGGAGAAAGGGGAAAGCTGGGGCTGGGTCTTCCTGTTCTGGCCCTCTGGGGAGCCACCCAGCACAGCTGTCCCTAAAGCCTGTGGTGCCTGGATCAGGTCGGGGGTGGGCAGGGCCCCTCGAGGACTTTGGAGGGTCGTGGAGGGGGTACACACCCTGCGGGGTCCCGCAGGCCTCATGTCCTGGCACCCAGTAACCCAGGCCTGTCACAGAGACAAGGGGCACATACTTGAACTCATCAGGAGGCAACAGATGGCCCGCACTCCCCAGTCCAGGGCCACCGCAAGCCTTCTAGCCTCTCTCTATTCCCTCCTAGAGAAGCCTGTATGGAGTTGAGCACCATTGCACACAAACCCCCTTCAGACTCCTTCACTCCAGCCCTCCTGGACTGCGCCTTCCTACCCAGCATGTTCCTGCCACATTGCTCATGCCGCCTGGAGTCCTCCCGCTCCATCCCAGCAGATTCCAGCTCTGCCAGCCCATATTCCTTCCACCTCCTCCATACGAACTTCTGAGACCTCTGCAGTTAGAAGCAATGCGTCCCCCTGCTTTGAGTGGCGCTTCTTACTCCCTAGGTTGTCTCATCGCTACTTGTGCCCTTGTCTGATCAGCTCCTTCGGCCTTACCTCTGAGAACAGGAATCCTCACACCCACCCCCCTCTCCCCTCCGCTCCCCTGCACCCAGCCCCCTGTACCAGCCTGGTTGCCCTGCCCATACTGAACACCAGTTGACCTTGGGGTAGTCACTGGGGGCTCAGCCTGGGACTCCAGCTGGCCCAGCGAGCCCATCAGCATTCAGGGAGCCTGCACAGGACAGTTACAGAGGTGCTGTCCCTGTAGTCTCAAAGCCCTTTTCACCTCCCAGAGGAGGTAGAGATCTTGCCCAGAGAAGAGCAGAGCCGAGATGATGCACAGTGTTTTCTGGGCTGTCAGCCCTCCCGGCGGTCATTATTAATCCCTAGAAAGGCTGTGCTTAGGTCATTATTCAGGAGAAAATGTACAACCCAGACCAAGGCTGGCTCTTGGCAGAGGCAGCAGCCAGAGGAGCCAAGAACATTTGTCAAGAGGGGAAGCAGCGTAGAAAGCCTTGCGCTGCTGCTCCTCCCAGGGGGCCAGTGGCTCTAAGATCCTCTTCAGCTTCTCTTGCCTCTTGCTTGCCTTGGAATGGCCCCATTCTGGGCAGATGCTGGGCCTCAAACCACCCTATTGAGGTCTGATGGGGGACAGGAGAGCAGCCAGTTTGGAAGATAGGTGGCTCACAGGAGGGTGAGGCAGGGCTGGCCTTTGAGTCACACCTCCTTTGAGGGACAGGGCACTTTTCCCTTCCCACTTATAAAGCTACTCTTTTCCCTGCCACTGCCAGGCATCTGAATGATGTGGACACCACGATGGTAGCAGCTACTGTTCCCATGTGTGCCATGCCCAGGTACTGCTCTGAGCACTGCGCATCTTAATCCTCACAGAATATTGTCAAATGGTTTCTAGTTTCATCTCCACTTGACAGTTAGAGAATCTGAGGTATAGAGAGGTTAAGTAAGTCATCTAAGATCACACAGAGAGTAAGCAGGATTTAAATCCAGGACCATCTATTTTAAAGGTGGTACAGTTATTTATTCTGCTGTTTCTGATGTTCAAAATTCCACTGCCGTCAGCTGAGGAGATGCCTGTGCAACCCTTACCACATCACCTCGCCATCCTGGGCCTGCTGCCCTGTCCACAGAAAGGAGACGACCTTGGGAAATACTTGCAGTGAGAATTCATTTCATTAAGGGCATTTTGCAAAATGCTTGGAGGCCCTGGAGGACAGAGAGCCAGAAAACATCCGCCTAGAAGCAGCGTGGGCATGAACAGGTTCTAGACCCATAGGTGCTGATACCTTCCCAAAGCCATGTCAACAAAGCAAAATTAGATGGTGGCACCAACCATTGCTCCAGCCAGCCTTGGTGCTGGCACTTTGACCAAGGAGGCTGTGTCTTGTTCTACCTGATGACATCACCTCTGGCAATGGGTCTTCCTGCTTCTCTCCCAGAACTCTGTGTTCCATTCCTTAGCAGAAACTAGGCAATAACATAAGGAAGTCCACATGTCATTAACATTCTGAGGAGATGGAGTCACTCTCGTGAATGAAACACCCAGTTCCAGGTAGTTTTTACCTGACATCTCACTGTTTCATTATTTCACTCGGCTTCTCGCTACCAATGCGGGTTGCTGGCTCCTTTCCCCAAGGCCCCCATCCTAGGCCTTTAATTCCTTTTGGATTCCTGGGTGAAGAATTCCAGGGTGTACCAGCTACAGGCGGTAATTCTTTTTTGAGGCAGAGTTTCACTCTTGTCGCCCAGGCTAGAGTGTAATAGCTCATTCTTGGCTCACTGCAACCTTCACCTCCCGGGTTCACGTGATTCTCCCGCCTCAGCCTCCCAAGTAGCTGGGATTATAGGCATGCACCACCACATCCCTCTAATTTTGTATTTTTAGTAAAGACGGGGTTTCTCCATGTTGGTCAGATTGTTTTCGAACTCCTGACCTCAGGTGATCCGCCCGCCTCGGCCTCCCAAAGTGCTGGGATTACAGATGTGAGCCACCACACCCGGCCAGTAATTGATGTTGGAAAGCATCTGACCTGGTTCTTTCCAGGGTGTACCAGCCACAGGCAACGATTCACCTGGAAAGCTTCTGACCTGGTCCTTTACTGTCCTCCTGCCTGCAAGACCCAGATTTGGCTTGGGTTTGGCCATGTTACCTTTGCCTGGAAGGACCAACAGGCACGGAGTGACTGACTCACAGCTTTTCTAGGTGACTGGTTCTAATGACAAAGACAGACTCAGGGAGTTTAGAGCACGTGAATTATAGGAGACTTGGGTTGGAAGCAGCTCCCCACACAATCTGTAGTTTGACCCTTGTTGATGTTTGAATCTTTTCTATTATATTCCCAGCAAATGGTTGTCAAGCATTTCCTCACATGCCCTCATTGATGGAGAGCTCACTACGTTCCCAGCCAGCCCAGATGGAAAGGGCAGTCCTTTGGTGTTTTCACAGAAATTCCCCTACCATGGAAACCAGAAGTGGGGACCTGGGGGCACCTGCTTAGCTGATCCTGCCAGAGGCTCGAACATCCCCTCAGCCATCAGCTCTGAAGGGGCCCTTGGAGATCACCTGGCCCCACGGCCTGATTGGACAGAGCTGGAAGCAACTTCTCTAGGCAGAAGCCATCAGCGGCAGTTCTGCCTCTATTTGCACTGACAGCTGACATTGGTTGAGCCCCTGACTACCTTCCAGGAACTTTGATCACTGCTTTATGCTGTATGATCTCATGTAATTCAAGCTGCTGTTGGGCACTTGTAAGATGGTTATTACTCACATAACAGATGAGGTGACCAAAGTTCAAAGAAATAAAATAATTTGTCTAAAGTCACAGCAGCTCGTTAATGGCATGAATGCATGTTCTCAGCTACTCTTCTCGTCGAAGCGTGGTGCCTGGCTTCACAGAAAGTACGAGGGTTGAAGTTTCTTTTGTGGAGGAAATTGATTGGGACTTATGATTAGGAATTTGAAGATTGATAGTATTCTCTGAGTCTGTGTAAAAATCTGAGGTTAGGTCTATGCAAATAAGAAAACTTGGGGAAATATATATATAAGCAAATGACAGAAATCTGGTTTAGCTGCTTGTCTGGACACATCTAGACACTTCATCCCAAACTGGTCTGCATGTGTAGTAACAGTCTGAAGGCCTGGAGGGTACCTGTTATGCTCGTCAGGAGAGTAATTTGTTTCATTTCCTGACTTGTATGATCTCCAGGTGAGATCACGAGAAGCTAGAGATGCCTAATATTTAGTTTATAAGCACAGAGCGCCAAAGAAGATTTTTTTAAAAAATTGCAGTGGAAATTGCAGATTGCTGGAAAAGAAGTTAGCATGATCTTATTTAAAACAACGAAAAGAACTTTTTAGCAATTAATTTTGCCTAAGGTGAAAACTTCTGTTAAGTCAAAGCCCAGTTTGAGATTTAGCTGTGAGAAGTGCTCTGTTATGGAGAGACAGCCTTTGGGTACTTACAGTTTTCCGTGCTGACTTAATTACAGTTTTCGAGCATCCCAAGGCACTCGTCAGGGCTCCTATGTCTCCCGTTCCCTCCCAGCAAAAGTAAGAGGGGAAGCTGGCTGAAGTTTCTGTATTTCCACTCGGTTCCTCCAACAAAACCTGCTAGTTGGAAGGTAAGATTTCTTATTAGTCTGGAGGTCATTGGGCTAAATAATTCTTCACGTTTTCCTGAAGTCAGATTGAACTTTGTCGTTGACTTTTCTGTTGCACGATTGAAACTGCCTTTGCAAAAATTACAACTGAGACAGTTATGACAGTGAAAGAGATCCATCCTGACTGGCTCCATCTTGCTTCTAACCTCCAGGCTGTCCTTGGTCATTCTTGGGGCATAGGCTGAACTAACTTTGGGAGGAACATATGGTAACAGCCCTTTCCCGAAACAAGCCCCCTTTCTGCCTGGGGACTAGACTGCTTTTGCAGGACTAACAAATTAGACACAAGATTAGAAATTATGGTTTAGGAGTCCTGCAGCTGGAGGCTACAAGATTCTAAACCTCCCCAAATTTCTGTTGGGGATAACATCACTATTATAAAACCTAAGATCAATGATTGAGACATTTTGCAGATCCTGTACTCAGTGGATCAGCTGTCACCACCGAGACGGATAAACTGGCTCATCTAGTCTTGTGGCCTCCACCCAACAACTGACTCAGCACAAGAGGATAGCTTCAGTTCCCTATGATTTCATCTCCAACTCAACTGACCAAAACTCCCAACTCACTGGCCTTCCCCTACCCACCAAATTATCCTTAGAAACTCTGATCCCCAAGTGCTCGGAAAACTGATTTGAGTAATCATAAAACTCCAGTCTCCCATGCAGCTGGCTCTGTGTGAATTACTTTTTCTCTATTGCAATCTTCCTGTCTTGATAAATCGGCTCTGTCTAGGCCACAGGCAAGGTGAACCCACTAGGCGGTTACACTCTGATGGGGTTACTTTTGAGAAGAAAGCATCTCCAGAATGCAGGAAACAAGATCTTTCTTTTGCCTTTTCCAGCTGTCTTGGAGGGGGACTTTTACCAAAACTCCATGTCACTTTGCACACAGGGCTGGGCTTGGGGCAGAGTGGCTCTGACCATGTATGTAGGCCAAGCCGGGGCCTTCTATTAATACCACTGGCAATTTGGAAACAGACTCATCAGGTTGGTGCCTGTGATGAATAGCCATGGATATTTCTATATTTATATATGCATCGCTTAACAAGGGGAATGTGTTCTGAGAAATGCATTGTTAGGCAAGTTCATCGAGTGTACTTACACAAACCAGTATGGTATCGCCTATTAGACATCTCGACTGTCTGGTATTGCCTATTGCTCCTACACCACAAACCTGTACAGCATGTTACTGTACTGTATATTGCGTGCAATTGTAATGCAATGGTAAGTCTTAGCATATCTAAACATGCCTCAACATAGAAAAGGAACAGTAAAAATACAGGATTATGATCTCTTTGGACCCCTGTCATGTAGGCAGTCTGTTGTTGACTGAAATGTACTCATAGTTATATGGTGCTTAACTGTATTTCCATGAACTTCTGGACTCTAGCAATGTGTATTTATTTGTTGGATAACTGCAGAAGAGTGAAACGGCACTTTGGCCATTTTGATATGTGTGAAATTGCCATCTCAAAAGACTGCACTAGTTCAAACTCACACTAAGAGTCTCTGCCTCTGAAGTCTGCTTCCTCATGCCGTTGTCAACACAAAGTGATATCAGAGTTTTCCATCTTTGCCGATCAGAAAGATGAAAATGGTGTTGGCTTGTTTAGTTTGTAGTTCTTTAGTTAGGAGTGAGCTTGAACATCTTTTCATGTCTTGATTGGTCATTTGTTTGGACTTCTAGTCATGTCCTTTGCCCATGTTTTCGTCCACTGTTATTGAACTGTAGACTGACATATTCGTTTGATGTGTTGATGTCAACACCCTCCTCCTAGCTCCTCTCTTCGCAGCACCGATGATGTCTGTGGGCCTGAAATTCAAATAGACGGGGGAGCTCTTTAGGGTCCCTGACTCACGCACCGCCTTTGAGGCTTGAAAGTCTATGACCCAGAGAATTCAGCATTCCCGATCATCTCTGGTTCTGCAGGAAACAGGCCAACAGGAGATTCTGCTTGTTGTTCAGTGCCTCAGCCTGACCAACAGGATGGTGACAAGGACAGGAGTGTGTCCTGGTGTCCGAATTCAGCCTCAGTCTTAGGCAGGCCTTGTCTGTCTCTTGATTTGGAGGTTGGAGCTTTCTCAGTAATCCTGCCCCTCTCCCTTGTGGCAGCCAAACTGCCGTGTATTTTAGGCTGTTCTTGTGCCCAAGAGAGTTTTCTGCCCCCTCCCCACCACCCCCCCAACAGAAGACTGCTAATCAGCTGGATCCAGCAAGGGTGGTCTCTGCCCCTCCTCAGAGGTTGAAGGTTTTATCTTTGCTCCTTCTCCTACTCACAGCGAGTGCTCTTGGGACAGCAGGGTTTGCCCTTTCCTCACTGGCTTAAGGCCTCAGGGGAGAAGATCCTGGACAAGACCCCTCGGAATCCTTCACAACCATCCTCAGCGAGGGGATATTTGGAGTGTGCCCTTGGGTGATTTAGCGTGTGAGGTGGGGGAGACTTGGGGTGTGAGCAAGAGGATGTTGGAGCTGTGAGCTATGGAGGTTTGGGAGTGTGAGCTGGCCGTTTCCTACATTTAGGCTGGGGCATAGGCTGAGGCTTACTTTGCCATATTAAATGCAAATTCTTCCATCTGTCACTTAAGGGTCTTCATAATCTTGCCCAAACATACTTTCTTAGCCTTCCCGCACTGCTCCGCTGCTTGTCCCTGGGCTTGGGGTACATCGTATCCCGTCACTCTCCTCAAAGAGGAGATCAATTTTCATTCACTCGCTTATTCATTCATTTATTACAGAGGGGCACAAAAACGAATGAGTTAAGGCCCTGCCCTCAGAAGTTCCAGTGCTTGTGTGCAATGACCTTTTCAGAATGTGCCTTTGCTGGGAACTTGAAACGCTGATACCAGAAGGCCTCCTTCCTTGGGGAAATATTCCTTTACTGCTCTGCCTTTCTCTGAGTCAATACTGACTGCAGACACTCTAGGCTGGTTCTGCCGTCTACACAACACAAGAGTCCCTTCCACAGATTTCCCGGCACCTGGGGCATGCTAGAAGGAGCCCAAGGTCAGGGGGTTCACTGCCTCCTGGGGCATCCAGTTAAAATGTTCTTCCTTGTGTGGAGCTAAATCCTGTTTCCCGTTTGTCCCTGCTTTGGCCCTCTGGGGTTAAGGTACAAATCTGCCTCATGTCCCCAAGGGAGATCTTCAGAGCTTCACTGGGTCTTTTCTTTTAGAAAGACCTCCA
Organism: Piliocolobus tephrosceles; assembly: GCF_002776525.5. Classification (NCBI taxonomy): domain Eukaryota; kingdom Metazoa; phylum Chordata; class Mammalia; order Primates; family Cercopithecidae; genus Piliocolobus; species Piliocolobus tephrosceles. The sequence goes on along the minus strand of NC_045435.1, from coordinate 190,680,960 downwards.
TTAGACACCACCATCTTTCTCTGAGACCCTGCTCACCTTGGTTTTATTGAGTACATCACAGAGGTCCCCCAGGTCACTCTTCCCATTCCTGGCACCCTCACTTGCATCTGTGTGGACTCTGCCTCTCAGGTCACCGACCACATGCCAAGGAATGGCAAAGCGCTCGCTACGTTAAAACACTGTCTGCTTTGACGTGCTCCAGCCAACACCGTGTGGGAGGAAACTGGGAAGGCTGTCCTGGTAGACAGGCACTTTGTCCTCTCACTCTGGAAAACCTTAAGGAAGATCTTGCATACATTTGGGCATATTCAGAGATGGGCTTGCAAAAGGTTAAACCGAGTTTTTTAGAAGTTATGAATTTGCTTTTCTCCCTTTGGGCATTCTCCAAATGACACGCCTTTTGGAAAAAAATTAAATGGTCTGAAACTCCATGAAATACACTTTAAAGTTGTAGTGGGCAATAAAAATGTGGCATCTGTTTAACTGATTGCAATTTCTACTGGAAGGATCTGTGAGCAGCATTTTTAAAAGCGTTTGCTTTGCCTTTGGTTTCTCTTTGTGTCCCATTTGAGTAATTTCCTCTCACATCCTTCTGTCCCTGGGCCTAGAAGCCTGGTAAATAAGCTGGCCCCAGAGAGATCCAGGAGCCAGCAATATCCTGGAAACTTTAGGCCACGAGGTTAAGCACAAAACCGCTCTCTTTCCAGGAAGGAATGACTGAATCAGAGTAACGACCTTGGCTTTCAATTAGTCCTTGTCCAGCTTTTCCCACTCTTTTCCTCTCTGCTCCCTGCCCACCATGCCCCAAGCTGTGGAGGAGCTGGACCTGCTCCAACTCTCCTGACCCTGGGACGCTGCACAAGTGTATCCTGTCATTGGTGTGTGCCTCGGGACTTCATGGGCCTACAAAGCTGAGCTGAGTCAAGCTTCCTCCCCAGCTCCGAGAAGAATTTCTGTCAGGAAGCTCAAATATTTAGAGAATGTGAAATACAGGATTTTAATGGAAGCCTTTTTCACCTCCTCTAGAAAGAGGCTATAGAGTTAGTGGTTGGTCTGTCTGCAAATTATTCTTACTCACCCTTCCTAAATCACCCAAGGGCACAGTCCAAATATCCCCTTGCTGAGGATGGTTGTGAAGGATTCCATGGGGTCTTTTCAAGACTTAATCCTTCCTGATTTCGACATAACAAGCTCTTGGTGCTTTTGTCTACCACAGAGAGATTTTGGCCGCAGGATTCTCTCTACAAATGCAGTCCAGTGGCTGTTGAAAGGCGGGCACGGCTGTTAGTAAAAGGACCTGCCTCTGGATGTTCTTCTGCATTTATGGTGCCAGCCATGCTACAGGAAGACATCAGGCCGTATGTCAAAATGTGTTTCTAGATACTGTGTCTGGACTTGAGACCATGAGGTTAGCAGCAGGACAGGAGAAACTCTAGTGCCTCTTTTGCTACTTGGCTCCAACACAAATGGATCAAGTTTTCAATAACATTTTACTTTAATTTGCCATCCTTTCCATGGGAAGTGCCAAGCCCTCTCCAGTCAATGCAATAGTGATGTTGCCAAAAGCAAAATTACACTATTTTTGCTTTGTGTGGTATGGGCTGTTGGATGAGTTCTCTTCTTTGCTGAAATAGATACATATTTACACATATCATAATGAAGATGCTTGAGGCTGGGCGCACTGGCTCGCACACGTATTTCTAGCACTTTGAAAGGCCGAGATGAGAGGATCACTTGAGCCCAGGAGTTCCAGACCAGCTTGGGCAACACAGTGAGGCCTTGTCTCTACAAAAAAAATTAAAAATTATCTGCATGTGGGGGCACATGGCCATAGTCCCAGCTACTCCTCAGGTTGAGATGGGAGGAAAGTTTGAGCCTGGGAAGTGAAGGTCTGGGTGACAGAGTGAGACTCTGTCTCAAAAGAGAAAAAATGCTCAAATTAAACATTAAAATAATTAAGTTGAGAGCATAATTCACATCTCTGGGCTACTCCAACTACTTCACTGCTTTGGAATTGAAAAAAAAAATCTTGTGTAGCAGTATTGGCTTTTCCAGATGAAACTGGGCTATACAAACATACTTTGAGATTGTGTGATTTCACTTAAAAGGTGTGTCCTGGCTCAGAGACCTCATACAAAACCCAGTGCATTCAGAGAAACATAATCCTTACTCTTGGATCACTTTAGAAAAAAAGAGTTCAGGCTTATTTGAAGCCAGAACAAAATTTTTTTTTAGAGCCAAAACCTTCTGTGTGGTGATTAAGTCCGACTATTACTTCGTTGAGTGGGAGTAAAGGCAGGGGAAGGGAGAAGCCACGTGACTAAAGCAAAGTTCACGGTGTGACCGCTGGGGGATGGATATGAAAAGTTCACGGTGCGACCGCCGGGGAATGGATCTGAGTCACACAGCACCAAAGTGTCTTCGCAGCAGTGACTCTGTTTGGACCTGCAGCTACCTCAATTCTTGCCACCCTGGAAGAAAAAATTGACCAAGGGACATAAGGCAGAGTGAGAGACCGTGGCAAGTTTTAGAGCGGAAGTGAAAGTGTATTCAAAAGCTCTGGAGCAGGAGTGAAAGGAAGTACAGTACACTCGGAAGAGAACCAGGAGGGTGACTCGAGAGATCAAGTGCACAGTTTGACCTTTGACTCGGGATTTTATATGTTCGCACACTTCCGGGTGGTCGCAACCCATCTCCCCGGATGCTTCCCTTGGGGTGGGCTGCCCGCAGACACAGTGGCCTGCCAGCACTTGGGAGGGGCCGCAGGTACAGCGTTTACTGAGGTCGTGCGCATGCTCACTTGAGGCGTTTTTCCCTTACCAGTCTAGCATTCCCAGAGGAAGGTCATATGCCACCAGTTAAACTCCGCCATTGTGCCTCTTAGTGCGCATGCTTCAGCCCACTTGCCAAGCTCCTGAGATCTCACTGGGAAGCTGCTGATGGCCAGTTTCAGGTGTTTCTATCTATTGGGAGACTGCCTTTCCCTAGTGCTGGCTGCGACTAATTATTATTAATATTTTAAAAAGACAGTTAACAACCGCCCGACCATCCTGATGGTCGCCTGACATTCCCGGTCGGGGTGGGGAGCCCTTTCCTGCCCTGCTCATGTCTGACTACCTACAGTAACAATTTGAGACTTATCCCCCTGCCTCATTCCTTGGCTCCCCATCAGCACTGGCTGCTGTCTCTCCACTTGGGAGGAAGGAGGAGTGTGGAGAGACTGAGTAGGCAGGGAGAAGTGGGCAGTGAGAATTTGAACATATCTCCTTCAGTGTGGGGTGTATAATTTGCAGATGGGGAATAAATTGATAACATTTCTTTGACTTCGAAAATGCCTTTGACCCTTGCAACACAAAAACTTGCTTTGCTAGCTTGGAAGACACATATGACCACATCTGTTTGTAATGTTCAGACTAATCACTTTAGCCACCCCCACAGCCAAACTCACAGGAAGTTTGTCCCTCTTGAGATGTCCCACCTTGTTTATCTAAGAATTCTTGTGCTCTCTCAGTCTGAAGGGACTTGTTGTGGGCCGAAGAAGGAAAGAACCAAGGCTCCCCCCTAGTCTTTCTCATTAACTTGTTGGGTTAGGGAATTCGCCCTTAGGGAAGGATAAGATTCTTTTGTCCTCTAACTCCACATCCAAAGGCTGCTCCTGGCCCATGGGGAGCTTTGGGGGAGGGTCTACTTGGACTTCTTTCCTGCCAGATCACCCCAGACTCAATCATCTCAGCCCATCAGAGAGCTTCTAATAGTGTGAATCTTCAACAGGAAGGAGTCAGGGTTGCTTGTGAACTCCTCCTCTCAGGAGGCTTCTTGACCTCTGCAAGTTCACTAGTCTCCTCCCAGAAGAGGGCAGTGGGATGGAGGAGGGACATGCTTATATTTGGTTTGGAAAATCTTCAAGCTTGTGAATGAATGTAGGTTTAACCTTTCCCACTCCCAAGGAGAATTCTGTCCACAGTAGGAAGGTCTCACAAGATACAGGAGAGCTGTGATGTTTTGTTGTGTTAGGCACTAGAGAGTTTGAGGCTGTGGCAAGTGCTAGAAAGGCATAACATTTAATCCTAAGTTTACCTTGACCTCAGCTATCTGCTCCAAGTAGAGGAGATACCTAGTAGCGGTGACATTAGTTTTGGAGTCTGCTCACCTAGGCATGTGTGACTAACTGACAGTGTATAGAACCTAGTCTGTGACCAGGTTTCTTTTCCTCAAAATTTTATTTAAAAAATTTCAATCCTCCAGAAAAATCTCAAGAGCAGCTCCATAATGGGCACTTATGATCTGCATACTTTTCTGTAAGTATGTGATACTTCAATAAAAATTAAGAATAGTATGATAAACATTCATATATTCTTCAGCTAGATCCACCAATTTTAATGTTTTGCTACATTCAAATTCTTTTTCCTCTCTCCTCCACCCAGACACACACAGAGAGATACACACGAACATACACATATATTCATTATGTATTAAAATGTGTATATGTATGCATATATATTCTAATTTTATTTAACTATTTGAGAGTATGTTGCAGACATCATGATTCTTCATCCTTAAATATTATTTATTGCCTAAAAATAGGACATTCTCCTATACAAACATAATCCTAGTATTACTTTGGGAAAGCATAACATTGATACAAAACTATTATTAAATAGGTAGCCCATGTTAAAGTTTTCCTAAGTCCATTGAAGATGAATTTTTAAAATATCTAGGATACAATCAAGGATCACACGTTGCATTTAGTTGCCAAGTCTCTTTAGTATCTTTTAATCTAGAACAGTCCTCCTGACTTCTTTTTCAGTTTTTTATGACCCTGACATTTTTTGAGAAGTCTAGAGAACGTGAATATTTCTGATTTACAGAACTTGAATATTTCTGATTGTTTCCTCAGGATGTATGTTAAACATTTTTGACAGGAATAGTACCTAGATTATATTGTTTACTTCCCATTCATTGTATTTCATGGTGGTGGGGTGGGGTAAGGGGAACCCAATGTCTGCTAGTCCCGTTATAGGTGATGTTAACGTTCAATCATTCAATTAAGGTGACATTGTTTGATTGTTCAATTAAAGTGATGTCAGCCAGATTTCTCCTCTATGACTAAAACACAACTCATCTTCCAAACGAATCTCATAAACATGACACAAGATTGAACATCATGAAAAACACACAAAAAGGAGTTTCAAAATGAAGGTGAGAGGAGAAAAGAGTCAGTGAACCTGAATAAAGATGAATGAAAACCATCCAATCTGAATATCATAGAAAAAAAGACTAGACAAAAATGAACAGAGCCTCAGTAAACTGTAGGATGATATCCAAACAGACCTAAGATACATGTAATTGTGGTTCCAAAAGGAGAAGACAGAGATAATGAAGCAAAAAAAAAAAAAAAACAAAACAAAACAAAAAAACAAAAAAATTAACAAATAGTGACTGGATTTTCTAAAATTTGATGAAACACACAAATCTACATATTCCAGTTCAGAAAATTCCCTTCTTTTTCCCGGCTCCCCTGCTCCATCCAAATATACAAAGAAAGCCCTACTGAGCACATTAAAGTCAAACTGCTGAAAACTACAGATGAAAAACTTTGGAAGTAGCCAGAGAAAAATGAATTTACATTTTCTCTGTAAAATTTACATTTACATTACATGCAAATTGAAATTGCATGACTTATCAGAAATAATGGAGGCCAGAAGATAGTGGAATGGCAGCTTTTAAAGTGTGGAAAGGGACTTCTGGTTTCAGCTCCAACATTTAGAGAGCTTGGAAGTCACGATTTTCCTTTTTACAATAAGAAAACACTGAACAAACTGAAAATCAGCAACTTTTCATGGGCTCCTCAGACAGCTGAGGTATCAGGCAAACGCCGCCATGAGATCTGGGGAGACAGTTGCATCCACAGTCACAGCTGAGATGTGTTTTCTCAGAGCAGAAGCCCCTGGAGCCATAAACTCCCCGGGGGCTTGAGTTCGCTTTGTTCAAACTGGCAGGAACGGTAAAGGTTGTGTAATTTTGATGGACTGCCAGATGCTGAGTGGACGAGTGTGAAAGTGGGAAACTCCTGGGGGAGGCAGTCTTCGGCCCTCCTCGCACTATACTGGTTTTACCTCCAGGAAATCACCAGGTTCTCATGGTGAAGAAAAAACAAAGAGCCAACAAAGACGCTCTCATGGCTCTGGCAGGAGGGGAAGGGTGACCACAGTGAAAAGAGCATTTTACACAACAAAATCTACTCTCCAAGATTTCCGGAGCTTTAACCCATCTGCAGGAAAGGCATTTCTCCTACGCCAGCTCCTCGTCTCACCTGAGGTGGAAGTGGTGGTGGGAAAGCTGAGAAACACCTGCCAAAGTCACAGCCCAGGGACCCAGGCCCACTACAAGACTGATTTGGCCGGGTGTGGTAGCTCACGCCTGTCATCCCAGCACTTCGGGAGGCTGAGGCGGGCGGATCACGAGGTCAGGAGTTCGAGACCAGCCTGACCAACATGGTGAAACCCCATCTCTACTAAAAATACAAAAATCAGCCAGGCATGGTGGTGTGCGCCTGTAATCCCAGCTACTCAGGAGGCTGAGGCAAGAGACTCGCTTGAATCCGAGAAGCAGAGGTTGCAGTGAGCCAAGATCGCACCACTGCACTCCAGCCTGGGCAACAGAGTGAAATTCTGCCTCAAAAAGTAAATATATATATATAAAATAATAATAATAATAATGCCTTTGATGGGTTTATCAGTACACTGGACATGACTGGGAAAAAATCGTAAGCTTGAAGATAGATCGATAGGAACATCTCAGACAAAAAGGCAAAGAGAGAAAAAATTTAAATAATAAAATAACAGACTAAGTATGGGATTGTTCCAGGAAAGGGGTCTCAGCCCAGACCCCAAGAGAGGGTTCCTGGATCTTGCAGAAGGAAGAATTCAGGGCATGTTCATACAGTAAAGTGAAAGCAAGTTTATTAGGAAAGTAAGGGAACAAAAGAATGGCTACTCCACAGACAGAGCAGCCCCAGGGCTGGTGGTTGCCCATTTTTACGGTTATTTCTTGATGAGGTGCTAAACAAGGAGTAGATTATTCAAGCCTCCCCTTTCTAGATCGTAGAGAGTAACTTTCTAATGTTGCCATGACATGTGTAAACTGTCACGGTGCTCATGGGAATGGGGGTGTGGCAGTGAGGACGACCAGAGCTCACCCTCATGACCATCTTGGTTTTGGTGGGATTCCGCCGGCTTCTTTTTTTTCTTTGTTTTTGAGACAGAGCCTCGCTCTGTTGCCCAGACTGGAGTGCACTGGTGTGATCTCAGCTCACTGCAACCTCCGCCTCCCAGGTTCAAGCCATTCTCCTGCCTCAGCCTCCCAAATGGCTGGGATTACAGGCATGTGTCACCATGTCCGGCTGATTTTTGTATTTTTAGTAGAGACGGAGTTTCACCACCTTGGCCAGGCTGATCTTGAACTCCTGACCTCGTGATCCACCCACCTCAGCCTCCCAGAGTGCTGGGATTACACGCGTGATCCACCACACCTGGCCTCGACTGGCTTCTTTCCTGCAACCTGTTTTATCAGCAAGGCCTTTATGACCTGTATCTTGGGCTGACCTTCTATCTCATTCTGTGACTTAGAATATGCCTTAACCGTCTGGGAATGCAGCCCAGTAGGTCTCAGCCTCATTTTACCCGGCTCCTATTCAAGATGGGAGTTGTTCTTGTTCCAATGCCTCTGACAGGATAATTACAAAAGAAGTGACTTAGTGTAATTGGAATACCAGAAGGAGAAGAAAGATAGAATAGAGCTGAAGAGATATTTGAAGTAAAAGTGGCTGAGTACTTTTTCAAATTAATGACAGAACTAAACCACAGTTCCAGACAGCTCAGAATACCAAAGGATAATTACCAAGAAATCTACATCTAGGCATATTATATTCAAACTACAGAAAACCAAAGATAAAGAGACAGTCTCTAAAAAAAACCCTAACAGCTGGGGTGGAGGGGGAATCTTACCTACAGAGGAACACGGATTAGAATATTAGTGGACTTCTCCTTAGAAACCAAAAAAGCAAAAAGATTGTTGAGTGAAATATTTGAAGTGTTGAAAGACAAAAAACTTAGCAGCTTGAAATTCTACAGCCAGTGAAATTATCCTTCAAAAGAGAAGGAAAAATAGAGTTTCTCACACAAATAAAAGCTAAGGGAATTTGTCACCCACCACACGTTCTGAAGAAATGTTCAAAGAAGTTCTTCAGGTCAGAAACTCAGATCAACATAAAGAAAGGACAAGTACTGGAGAAGAAATAAATGAAAGTAAAATAAAATGTTTTATTTTTCTTATTTTTAATTGATGTAACAATGCATTGGGCAATTATACAATGTGAATATAGGAAATTAATGACAGCTATATCATAAGGGATGGGAAAGAAGAGTTGGGAATACTTTGTGAAAAGGTATTGGCACTACATGTGAAGTGTTACAGTGTTTTTTGAAGATACACTTAGATTATTTTTAAATGCATGTTGCGAACTCTAGAACAATCACTAAAAATTTAATAAAGATGCATACTTCACATTCTGAGAGAAAGGAAAATACAAAATCACATAAACTGCTCATTACAACCAGAATAGGCGAAAAAAAGAGAGGAAAAATATAACAAAGAACAAAGGCAAAAAGTAGAAAACAATATAGCTAGACAAATATAGTAGATATTAATCCAACTATGTAAATAATCAGTTTACATGTGAATTATCTAAATATATCAATTAAAAGAATGTCAGATTGGATTTAAAAAACAAGATTTAACTACATGTGTTCTATAAGAAAACTTTCGCTTTAAATATAACGACTCAGCTATGTTAAGAGCAAAGGAATGAAGAAAGATGGACCTTGCTAACACTAATCAATAGGAAGTTAAAATAGGTTTATTAATTTTGAACAAAAGAACAGCAAAATATGTGAGGTAAAAACTGATGTAATTCAAGGAGAAATGGACAAAATCCACTCTTGTAGTTGGATACTTCAACACACCTGTTTCAGGACTTGATAGATCAAGCAGACAGAAAATCAGTCAGGATACAGTTGCCCTGAATGGCACTATGAATCAACTTGACCTGAATGGCACTATCAATCAATCAACTTGATCTCACTGACATTTCTAAAATACTCCATCCAAAAACAGCAGACCGCACATTTTTCTCCAGCTTAAATGTGACGTTCACAAATATACACCATGTCCTGGGCCATAAAACACACCTTAACAAATGTAAGAAAATAGAAATTATGCCAAGTATGTTCTTAGGACACAATGAAATCAAACTAAAAGTAAATAACAAAAAGATGCTGGAAAATGTCCACATATGTAAAGATCAAACAGTACACTTCTAAATAACACATGGGTCAAAAATTATCAAGAGAAACCTTAAAATATTTTGAATTAAAAAACAAGTAAAACACAATTTATCAAAAGTTGGGGAATGCAGTGAAAGCAAGAATATTTATAGCACTGAATTCATTGATTAGAAAAGAAAAAATATCTAAAATTAATAATCTAAGTTTCTACCTTAGGAAACCAGAGAAAGAAGAGCAATTTTAGCCTAAAGCAAGCAGAAGAAAAGAAATAATAGAAATTAGAGCAGAAATCAAAGAAATTGAAAACATGAAAACAATAGAGAAAATCAATGAAATTTTTTTTAAAAAAGATTAATAAAACTAATAAAGATTTAGGCAGACTAATCAGAAAAAAGAGAAAAGATAAATTACCAATATCAGAATAGAAGCAGGCTCATCTACTGATTCCATGGACATTAAAGGATAATAAAATAATACTATGAACAATTCTACGCTTAAATAAAATCTAACTTTTATCTAAGTTAAATTTGATAACTTAGATGAAATGGATTGATTCTTTGAAAAACACTAATTACCAAAGCTCACAAGGAGAGATAGATCATCTGAATAGGTCTGTATCGGTTAAGGAAATTGAATAAAAAAGTAACAGCCTTCCAAGAGAGAAAGCACCAAGGTGATATGGTTTTACTATTGAATTCTACCAAACTTTTCAAGAAGAAATTCCTTAAATACCAATTCTGTATACTCTCTACCAGAAAATATTGATTCATTAATTTTAACAAGTGTATAATACTAATAAAAGCTGTAATAATATGGCAAACTGGGTGTAGGGTATATGGGAACTCCTATTATTATTATTATTATTATCATCATCATCATCATCATTTTGAGACAGAGTCTCTGTCAGCCAGGCTTAAGTACAGTGGTACAATCACAGCTCACTATGACCTCAACCTTCTGGGCTCAAGTGATCCTCCCACCTCAGCCTGCCAAGTAGCCAGGACTATAGGCACATGCCACCATGCCTGGCTAATTTAAAAAATATTTTGTAGATTCGAGGTCTTACTATGTTGCCTAAGCTGGTCTTGAACTCCTGGGCTCAAGTGAGCCTCCTGTCTTGGCCTCCCAAAGTGCAGGGATTGCAGGTGTGAGCCATCATACCCAGGCACTATATAATTAATAATAATGATAATAATTATATAGTTTCTGCCAACCCAGAATTTTATATCCAGCAAAATATAACCTTCAAGAATAAAGAAAAAAAATGAAGCCAATTTCAGATAAAGGAAAACTAGGAGAATTCATCACCAGCAGACCTGCATTCCAATAAATTCTAAGGACAGTTCTTTGAGCAAAAGGGATACAGTACTAGTGAAGATCAGATCCTCAGAAAGATATAAAGAGTATCAGAACTGGTAACTGTGTAGTTATACATTCTTAAAACTATCAATCCATTCTTAGTTTCTTTAAAATACATCTTAAAGTTTACAGCAAAAGTTATAGCATTGTATTGTGAGCTTTAAAGAGTATGTAAATGTAACACTTGCCAGCATAAAATTAGTGTGGACTTAGAAGGTACTCACATTTCAAGTGAATAATATTAAAAGTAGTAAAAATCTAAGTAGTAATCTAAGTAGTAAAAATCTAAGGATACACATTGAAATAGCTAGAGTAACCATTTAAAAATAATGCAAAGATATATAACTTAAAAGCTAATAGAAAAATTAAAGTAGAATTCTAGACAATATTCAATTAACCCCCAAAAAAGGTAGAAAAGAAAATATAGAAGAACAAAGACCAGATGCAAAACAAGAAATAAAGAGCAAAATGCTAGGCTGAAATCCGAACATACCAATAATTTCATTGAACAGAAATGAACTAAATACCCCAGTTAAATGGCAGAGGTTGTCAAAATGGATTTTTTTTTTTAAAGGAAGACTCAATCATATAATGTTTAGAAAAGGCAAGATTTAAATATAGTGACACAGATAGACACAAAACAGTAAGAAAACAGCATACTATGCAACTAGAATGCATGAAAAGTTGGAGTGGCTATATGAATGCCAGATAAAATAAAGATAAAGAGCATTGCCATAGATAAACATTTCATAATGATGAAAGGGGACGTTCTGCAGGAAGATTTAACAATTATAGATGTGCATGCACTCAATAACAGAGCTTCAAAATAGATGAGGCAAAAATTGGCAGAAAGGAAGAGAAAAATAGACAATTCCACAATCATAGTAGGAGATTCTGACACCATTCTCAGCAAATAGAAAATTAAGGCAAAATATCAATAGGAGATCTAATCAACTTTTTTTTTTTTTTGAGTGGAGTCTTGCTCTGTCATCAGGCTGGAGTGCAGTGGCGTGATCTCAGCTCACTGCAACCTCCACCTCCCAGGGTTCAAGTGATTCTCCTGCCTCAGCCTCCCAAGTAGCTGGGACTACAGGCACCCGCCACCACATCCAGCTAATTTCTGTATTTTTAGTGGAGACGGGGTTTCACCTCGTTGGCCAGGATGGTCTCGATCTCTTGACCTTGTGATCCACCCACCTGGGCCTTCCAAAGTGCTGGGATTATAGGCATGAGCCACAGCGCCCGGCCAAGATCTCAACAACGTTATCAACTACCTTGATCTAATTGACTTTACAAAATAACATTCAACAACAGCAGAGTGTGCACATTCTTTTCAAGTGCACATGACATGTTCACTGAGAGAGACTATGGCCTGGGCCATAAAACGAGCTTCATAAATTTAAAAGGATCAGCATCACACAAAGTGTACTCTTTGACCACAATGGAGTAAAATTAAATGTCAAGAACAGTAAGATTTTGAGGAAAACCCAAAGTATCTGGAAAGTAAGCAACACACTTTAAATAATTCGTGAGTCAGAAACAAAACACAAGGGAGAGTAGAAAATATTTTGAACTGGATGACAACAAAAATGTAATATAACAAAATTTGTGAGATACAAAGTGATGCTTAGAAGGAAACTCATAGCTTTATGTACTTTCCTAGTAGAAAAGAGGAAATAAATAAAATCAATCACCTAAGTCTCCACTTTAAAAAGGCAGAAAAAGAAGAGGAATGTAAGTAAAAAGGAAGAAGAAAATACATATTTAAAAATCACGCCTGTAATCCCAGCACTTTGGGAGGCCGAGGCGGGCGGATGACGAGGTCAGGAGATTGAGACCATCCTGGCTAACATAGTGAAACCCCGTCTCTACTAAAAATACAAAAAATTAGCCGGGCGTGGCGGCGGCGCCTGTAATCCCAGCTACTCGGGAGGATGAGGCAGGAGAATGGCGTGAATCCGGGAGGCGGAGCCGAGATTGTGCCATTGCACTCCAGCCTGGGCGACAGAGGGAGACTCCCTCTCAAAAACAAAAACAAAAACAGAACAAACAAAAAAATCAATGAAATAAAAACTAGATAGACAGTGGAGAAAATTAACAAAGCAAAGAGCCAATGCTTTGAAAGATCAACAAATTTGACAAATTTCTAGCTAGACTGACCAAGGAAAAAAATATATATATATATTCCACGAAATTAGAAATAAAAAGGGGGTTATTGTCACAGACTCTACAGACACTAAAAAGCTAATAGAGTACTATAAACGAATTTATGTCAACAAATTTGAAAGTTAGACAAAATGGACAAATTTCTTTTGTTTTCTTTTCTTTTCTTTTTTTTTTTTTTTGAGACAGGATCTCACACTGTTGCTCAGGCTGAAATGCAGTGGCACAGTCATAGATCACTGCAGCCTCAAGCCCCCCAGGGCTCAAGTGATCCTCCCCCCACAGCCTCCCACCTAGCAGGGACTATGGGCACGTGCCACTATGCCTGGCTAATTAAAAAAAATTTTTTGGTAAAGATGTGGTCTTGCTATGTTGCCCAGGCTGGTCTCAAACTCAAGCAATTCTCCTGCCTCAGCCTCCCAAAGTGCTGGGATTATAGGCATGAGCCACCACACCTGGCTAAAATGGACAAATTTGTTGAAGAAGAAAAAAAAACTTACCCAAATTAACTCAAGAAGAAAAAGAAAATCTAGTAATTCTATTTCCATTAGCAATGAAATTTGTTGATGAAAGTCTTTCCACAAAGGAAACTTTGGCCTAGATAGTTCCCTGTGGAGTTCTATCAAATATTCAAGGTAGAAATAACACCAGTCTTACACAAATTTTTCAGAATATAGCCAAGGAGGGATCACAGTCCAGCCCGTTTGTATAAGTCTAGCATATACCTAATACCAAACTCTGACACTGACATTACGAAAAATAAGAAACCCATCCCATCAAGAATATGATCCGAAAATCCTTAATACTGTAATAGCAAATGGAATCCAACAGTATATGATGTACATAATGACCAAGTAATTTTATCCCAGAAATGCAAGTTTAGTTTAACATTTGAAAACAAATCAATGTAATTAAACATATTAACAGTAAATGAGAAAAATCATGGGATCATTTTAATAGACACAGAAAAGACATTTGACAAAAATCAATACCCATTCATGATTAAAAAACAAAAACCTCTCAGAAACTAGAAATGGTACAGATCTTCCTTAAACTGATAAAGGGCATTTGTGAAAAACTAAAGCCAACATCATACTTAGAATGAAGACTGAATTCTTTTCCCCTGAAATGGAGAAGAAGACAAGGATTCCCATTTTTATTGCAATTCAACATCCATCCCAATTCAACATTGTCCTGGAGGTTTTAATTACTATACTAAGGCAAGGAAAACAAACAAAAGGTATAAAAATTAGAGAGGAAGACATGAAACTGTCCCTATTTCAGATGATACAGTTGTTCACGTAGAAAACTTTAGAGGATCTACAGAACAACTCTAAGAACTAAAAAGTGGATTTAGCAAAGTTGCAAAATAGAAAGTTAATATACAAAAACTATGATATTCTTATATATGGTATCAGCAGACAATTGGGAAATGAAATTTTAAAGCTGTTCCATTTACCATAGTGCCCCCCAAATCATAAATCTCTAAGGTATTTATCTGACAAAATATGTTCAAGATTTATACACTGAAAATTAAAAATTGGTGAGAGAAATTAAACAAGACCTAAATAAATTTAGAGATATACCATGTCCAGGAATTGGAAGACTCTATATTAGTAAGATGGCTGTTCTCCTCAAAGTGACTTATAGATTTATCATGGTCTCAATATTCTAATGATCTTTTAAAAAATATAAATTGGCAAGCTGATTCAAAAATTTATTTGGAAATGTAAAGGATGTTTTAAAAAAGCAATTTTTCTAAGAAAAAGTTGGAGGACTTAACACTATCTGATTTTAAGACTAACTGGTGAAAAGACAGACATAGAAATCAATGGTAAGAACAGAAAATTCATCTTCTGAAAATGGGAGGTGGAAAAAATAGGGAAATCAGAAATAAAACAATACATATACGATTGTTTGATACTCTACAAAGGAGCTGAGGCAATTCAAGGGGGGAAATAAGTCTTTTCAACAAATACTGCTCCATAACCTGGATTCTCTATGGAAAAAAAGCAGACATTAGTGTTTGTATCACACTATATAAAATAATTAACAAGTGGATCATAGACTTAAATATGAAAATTTAAAATGTAAGATGCCTAGAAGAAAGCATAGGGGAAAATATTCGCAAACTTGGGAGGAGGCAAAGATTCCTTAGAACAAAAAAAGCACATTTTATGAGAAAAGATATGAATAGACTTATTCAAAATTACAAACTTTTGCTCTTTGAAAGACATGTTTAAAAAACAACAAGGTAAGCCACAGACCGGGAGAACTTTCTTTGTGCAAGCTGACTCCCTATTTCCTTAGAAAGATCTGGTGGGCTGGAGAGGATCTAAGAAGGCTGGGTAGATTAACAACCCAGGAAGGTGACAAAAAGGGGAACTCTGAAGTATACAGAGACAAAATGGGTATGAAAGGCACAGAAGCTGAGGTGTTGACGAAATCTCACAACAGCTGACAGAAATGTCTGTGAAAGGAGACACTGTGGAACAAATAGAATGAATGCATTATTTACCTATGGAGGAGGAAAGTTTTTTTGTGTGTGTGTGTTTGTTTGTTTTAATACTTAAAGTTCTGGGATACATGTGCAGAACATGCAGGTTTGTTACATAGGTATATATGTGCCATGATGGTTTGCTGCACCCATCAACCTGTCATCTACATTAGGTGTTTCTTCTAATGCTATCCCTCCCCCAGCCCCCCACTCCCCGACAGGCCCTGGTGTGTGATGTTCCCCTCTCTGTGTCCATGTGATCTCATTGTTCAACTCCCACTTATGAGTGAGAACATGTGGTGTTTGGTTTTCTGTTTTTGTGCTAGTTTGCTGAGAATGATGGCTTCCAGCTTCATTCATGTCCCTGTAAAGGACATAAACTCATCCTTTTTATGGCTGTATAGTATTCCATGGTGTATATGTGCCACATTTTCTTTATTCAGTCTATCATTGATGGGCATTTGGATTGGTACTAAGTCTTTGCTATTGTGAACAGTGCTGCAATAAACATATGTGAGCATATGTCTTTATACTAGAATGATTTATAATCCTTTAGTTATATACCCAGTCATGACTGGGTATATACTGTTTCTGGTTCTAGATCCTTGAGGAATCGCCACACTGTCTTCCACAATGGTTGAACTAATTTACACTCCCACCAACAGTGTAAAAGTGTTCTCATTTCTCCACATCTTCTGGAGGAGGAAGGTTTTTGAGTTTGTTCCCCTGAGAGATGGCACATAGACAGGTTCAAGAAGAAGTTAATTCTACAGCATATTAAAGGAATCTATGAATGTTTGGGAATTCCATTCCCTCCCCATTCTAAGTTTGATAACCATCCTGCCTGGTCCTCTCTGTGCCCGCCCCTCCTCCACTCTCAGCCTTTCCAAACCTCTGCTTTCCCTTCCCACGCCTTCTTCCTTTCATGTGACTTGGGGAGGATGCACCGTCTCTAGTCCCAGACCACATCTTCTTGCCAGTGATTGGCCAACAGGTGGTCATAAGACCCAGTCCCGACCATTGAAGTCCTCGGCATAAGGAGTCTGGATATAATCACATGTCTTCCTGTGCAAAATAGCCTTGCTATCACTTCATTCAAATTTAGATTTTAAACTAATTCTAATTCTTACCATGGCTTGAAAAGTCCAGCTAAGAGCCACGGCCCATCCCAGAGGAAGCATGGGATTTTTCTAAGGTTTAACAGGACAGCCCAGCAATCTGTGTGCTCTTGTCTTCTGAACACATCCAGCGAGCACAAATCCAACTTTGAATCCTTCAGTGGATCCTGTTTTAAGGGACCATATCTCCCCTGACCACCTTGCATGCCTCTTACTAAATAAGCTGAGTTCTACGGCTATCTTGCTTCAGACACAATTGCAGTAGGTTCTACTAACCTAGATTTCTAATCATAATTATAGAATCCCCCACTGCCTTCAATCATTTTGCCATTTTGGTTTGTTGTTGTTATTGTTGTTTTAGAGATGGAGTCTCGCTCTGTCGCCAGGCTGGAGTGAAGTGGCATGATCTCGGCTCACTGCAACCTCCACCTCCTGGGTTCAAGTGATTCTCCTGCCTCAGCCTCCCCGAGTAGCTGAGACTACCGGCACACGCCACCACACCCAGCTAATTTTTTAATATTTTTAGTAGAGACAGGGTTTCACCATGTTGGCCAGGATGGTCTCGATCTCCTGACCTCATGATCCACCTGCCTCGGCCTCCCAAAGTGCTGGGATTACAGGCGTGAGCCACTGCGCCTGGGTGGTATTTTTTCTTTAATTTTTCCTATCTGACCCTGTAACAATCCTGTAATAATGGGGACAACTAAATGGGGAGCAGTGGGAAGAGCTGTTCAGGGACACTGTGTGTGGACTTTTGTCTTAATTAGCAATGATCACTGTGACCCACTGAGTGGTGCCAAGAAAGAGAACTGGGCAGCCTGAGGTGACTACAGCCACAGACTGTCCAGACTGTGTGTCATATGGGAAAAAATGAACTCTCTCTGATTCCCTCTGCTCCCCTGACCCAGGAGATGGGGAAGGTGATAGTGAGGGTCTTTGGGGTTAAAGGATTGATTAGAAGTAAGACCAAAGACCAGGGAGAACTTTCTCTGAAATAATGAGAATTCAAGTCAAACTAGGGGTCCCTTGGCACAGCTGACAATGCTTTCAAATTCGAAAAGAGACAGCAGAGCCTCCTTTTGTTTATAGTCAAAATGATGTGTCTCTGAGACTTGTCAACCTTTTAAAGTGATGCTAAATAACCAATCAATATGGAAATATATGCTCCTACCCTCCCATGCAATCCGTACCAGGTTTCCTGGCAGCTCCTAGGAGGGTCTGCTGGGCCGACAGGAGGAGCCCTGCAGTCCTGATCTGACCTGAGGGGAGCAGATGAGCTTTCTGGGGACTGAGGAGAAGGCACGTTTCCAGCTGCCAGCGGGGGAGGAGGACTGCTCCTCAGAATTTCCAATTCAGGCACAGATGGAGAAGGGAAGCACAAGTGTAAAGTTCACACTCTGAAATTACATCCAAGCAGAAAACAAGGCAGCTGGGCAGCTGTTCTGGGAGCCAAAGTCCTAGTGGTTGCCATTCAGAGAGAGAAAAATGAAGGAATCTGCAGAAATAATCACCAGGTCTCATGTGTTCAGCAGCTCTTAGGTCTTGAACTCTTGTTGCCTCTAGGACCTCATCTGACCCTCACATCTAGGACCTCATCTGACCCTC